>NW_017671985.1:175224-228960 GCF_001879085.1 Nicotiana attenuata
ACTTACAAGTCGTAATGTGATGAAATTCCATGATGGACGTTATCAATTAGGTGATGACTACCGGATGGGCCACTTGTAAAATTCATATCCGGCCGGTACCCCCTATTAAATATGTGAGCGTTAATACAAATTCAATACAACAAAAATATACATAATTAACACAAATGAAAATTGAAATTTACCACTCGTCTTGTGAGTTATGGAAAGCAGGGTATAAATTATTTTCTCGCTGCTCATTCACCGGCGGTGATAAGTTTAAATCAAAGATAACTCTTTCATCCGGAACTTGTCCGGCAAAAACTGTTCCAGAATAACCACCCGATGACTGGGGGTTATCTCTACTACGCACAACCTCATTTTTTGGAACGTCTTCGACCTTCACGTACATCTCCAACTATTGTGAGTTACAAGAAAATCCCGACATTCGTCCGGAGTCCTCAAAAAATCACTCAAAGTTTCATCATCGTCGATGTTAAACTCCGAGTAAAAAGCAACCCCTTGCGGAGTGACGGAATAAGGATATCTTCCGGTTACTTTAAGTATCACCGAACGTTTCCTCACACTCATTGTTTTGCATAACAACGATATCAATGTATCGTACTCCATTGTCAGTGGCAATTTAACATGACACTTAGCAGGTAAACTGTAGCCCACGGAGTTATTCTCCATCACAACTTCACCACCCCAATATAATGAAACTCTTATCCTACGCTCTTCAGACATAATAAAAAAATGCTGGAGAATTTAACAACAACAGACGTTTCAACAAGAGTTAAAAAAAATTTTGAATGCATTTCTATGCGATTCTAACCTCTTTATATAGAAAATGGAGAGCCGGGAAGATTTTTTTTTTTACATATATAGCGCCAAATAAGTTGGCACTATACGCTTTTGAATTATTGTACTCTGCTATTATTGCTGGGGTCAGGAAAAAAAGGGTATAACGCCAGGTTTTATGGCGCTATATCACTGCGTCAGTATAACGCCAGAAAACCTGGCGCTATATATTAACGGTGCAGTTACCGTTATTATATAGCGCCAGGTTTTCTGGCGTTATATATATTATGGTCACTTTTTTTTTTACACTTATTTGTGTCTTTTGAGTCCAAAATTACAACATTTTGGTTCCGGACTCGAGGAGGACCTACTGAAAATAAAATTTTTAATGGTGTATTGAGCAGTTTGCTCAACTCTTTTTTACCTTGACAGTTGACCTGGATTTGATGTTTAGTAGTCAACTTAGTTATGTTTAACATAAACCTATTAACATGTTTATGTTTTCAAAAATAATATTTATTGTTAAAAGGGTGTAATATATGTTCGTACTTGTATGTATATAAATGGTTCTTGCTTTTCTTTTGGTATCTTATATTTGAATGTATAATATTTTTCACCTTCAATTTTTTTGTTATTGCAATTTTAAAAGGAAAATGTTTGAAAGAACTTATATAAGGTGTAGTATGCACAAATTGTGCCAATTTTAGAGGGAACGTCAGTGCAATATACTCAATATGCGAATGTATATACCATTTAATAAAAGCATGTATTATTAATATCTATAATATATCTCTTTTCAAGAGAGAAAATAAGTCTTCCGAGATATCTAATAGTGGGTAACTAACCAAGAAAAATTTGAGTGCTTAAGAAAGAAAAATAGAAGCATATTAATTGGACGTGATTGGTCCTATTGTTTCGCATTAATCAATGGGTACAAATATGGAAAGACCACTATCGAGCATATAATAAAATAATTAAGCTTGTTTTGAGTCAATTGGATTTATTTTTATGTTTTTCTTTTACAAGAGATCTTTATATTTATACATAAGATATAACATATAAAATGTTAGTTTTTGTCCGAATTTTCTTACCATAATTGGTTTTCCTATCTATGAAGGCAAGGACAACATATTTACTATAATTGGATTTTTCTTTTCCTAGAAGGAAAATATAATTCTTCCATATTTGGCTAGTCTCTTTTCTTGTATGAAAATATTTGGAGTTTTATAAATTGAAGATCCGTCCTTCTCATTCAGTAGCATCCACAATGTAGCCATAAGGGGTTAGAAAGTCGTGTTTAGGGAGAGAACTTTACGGGATAAGTGTTACTGTGTCACTTGTGTTTGCCTCTTCGTGAGGTTGTTCTCTCGATATTTTGTACCCTATTTTATATAGTGGATTGCTCATCTCCGCCGTGGACGTAGGTCTTGACTGAACCACGTTAAATGTATGTGTCTCTTTTGGTATATTTCTCGTTTGTTGTATGATTTATCGCCGTTCAAAATTTGTTGTGTTAGCTTCTGCATGACACTTGATTTTTTTTCGGTACTAACATAAAAAAACCTTTGCAGAGTCGTTTTCTTCTGTTCAAATATCATTTCTTCCATTAATCCTTGTACGCGGCATGATTCATGAACCAATCTAAGGAATCAGCAGCTAACAAATTAAAAACTACGTACTTCCTCTATTTCAATACAATGTTTGACACTTTCCGTTTCATAAGATTCAAATTAATTAAAACTTTAGTGATACTGAAAATGTTCTTTTGGTCATATCATTATGAAAATGATAGACACAATACTTTCGTGTAGTTTTTGTCATTTCAAATTGTCTTCTATTCTTATAGCTAGATTCCACCTTTTAATTGCTTGTGACTCTATTTTCTTTTTTCGAGTGACTTCCTGTTTAATTTGTTGGCTTTTTAATTCCATTACAGGTTGCGGTTAATTTGAGGCGCCATCCATTTTGACCAAATCGTACATCGGAAAATGAAAAAACAACTTTTTTCATCCCATAAATATATTCTCATTTCAATGTTTTTAAGTATAACTGTGCTATTTTGACAAAACTGGATATACGATAAAATACAAGTGGTAAAAACTTATGAAACAAGATTACGTGTTTTTTAATTCTTTTATTTTGAAACTTGTAAGTAATAGATTTGTAGTCCCATGGTATATATCTTCCCGAGAATATAATACTAAAAGATATTTTGAGAATAGTACTCCCTCCGGTCCACAATAAGTGACCAATTTACTTTTTTATTTTGGTCCAAAATAAGTGTCCATTTATATAATCAAGACAGAATTCAATTTGTTTTTACAAAATTACCCTTATGTACATATCCCTAAAAAGTTTTCTTACTCCTCACAGTAAATATTTAATTAAGGGCAGTTTAGTCATACTAGGTATTTTTGTATAGAATTTAGCATTTTCTTAATGGCGTGCCAAAAGTAAATTGGTCACTTATTGTGGACCGGAGGAAGTAATTAAATAGTTCTCTTAACAGCTTGTTTGGATGGTTGTCACCCATTCTATTGTATCGTATTGTTACTTTAAATACAATGTTTGTTTTGATTGTTACTTAAATTTTATTATATCGTATCGTTAAATCTGTCGTTACATAACGACGAAATGTATCACTTAATGTAACGACCGATTTGGTGTGGTCGCGTCGTTACCTTGTCTTTTTCTCTCAATCTCACCCTTCATTATTATTAAATAATTTTATTTTATCATTTACCTTACCTTTTTATATAGTAATTTAACCCTGCATCATAATTTTTTTTTTTATAATATTACAAATTTATTATTCATACTACTGGTGCGCGTGATATTATGAAATGATGAGAAACGACACAATCTATTCAAACGTTGTATTTATCAAACGATACAATACAATACAATACGGTACAATATGATACATTACGAAACGATGAGTAACAACCATCCAAACAAGCTGTAAGATATAGACATCTATTGTGAATTTTTATCAAATTAAGTGAAATAAGACAAATGGATATATATATATATATATATATATATATATATATATATATATATATATATATATATATATATATATATATACTATACTATACTATACTATACTCCCTATATGCCATGTTGGGAAGGTTTCACTTACGAAGGAATAATTTGACCAATTCTTGAAGCTAATATGGAAGTATACTTAATTCATTTTTTAAGAAAATTTTAAATATCCAAAAATTAAATATATGGTTATTAGAAGTTACAATATTCCTTAAATTAAATGCAAATGGGTAAACAAGACTCTCTTCATGTCAACCTATATTATTGGGTCAAAAAAGAAAGATTTGAAACTTACAATCTTAAACATGTTACGACAATTGTGTGGCTATTCTAGACTTATAACCTTAAACAATAATAACTACGCCTCAATCCCATACAAATTAGAGTCAGCAAGTTATAACCTTAAACGTGTCGTAAAATCATGTTAATAATGAAAAAAAGTGAAATTTACAATTAAATTATTTTTAAATATAGAAAGGATTTATTGAAAATAAATTAAAAACCATAGAGATGTAAATGTTAAAATGTTGATCAAATTCGTATCTTCAATCTTGAACAAAAATTGGGAAATATTTTGAGACTGAGGTGGTGTTACTCAGCTTTAATACCAATTAAGTAATTCGGAAAATACCAAGTCACATCCCCTAGATTCCTCATCATCAATTATCCTTCTAATTTCCCCCCTGAAATTTTCTACTCGTTTCTCCTATAAATACCCTTTCTTTCCATCATCTCAAACACACTAAATTCTCTCATCACAAGTCAAAAAACTTCCTTTATTTTCTCTCCATTTTTATTCTCTTTGCTCTTCAACATGGATTACGAGCAACTCATGTTAAGAGAAACTCTAAGAGGCCAAAGCATAGAGCATAATAAGAAGAAGTATATTACTGTTTCTAGTACTACTTCCTCTGTTGCTTCACATGAAGACTTAAGGAGCAGAATTGAGTCATTTCACATGCTAGAAAAAGGTAACATATCAAAGAGTGACTCTGCTGAAAAGAAACTTTCTTGGCTTCGTTCTCAGATCATCGGCGAAGATGCCGATTTTGAGACTCCCTTCGGGAAACGTAGGCTAACTTATGCTGATCACACTGCCTCTGGAAGATGCCTTCACTATATTGAGAATTATATCACTAATAACGTCCTTCCTTTCTATGGTATGTTTCCTTTACTTCAATACATGAACCTCCTTAAGACCATGAAAAAAGAAACAGTTTAACGTAAACCTTCTAGCGTTGCCGTAGCTAGTAAAGTTGTTGGCATGTGACCAGGAGGTCACAGGTTCGAGCCGTGGAAACAGCCTCTTGCAGAAATGCAGGGTAAGGCTGCGTACAATAGACCCTTGTGGTCCGGCGCATAGCTGGAGCTTGGTGCACCGGGATGCCTTGTTTTTTTAATGTAAACTTCTGATCTTTATTTGTACAGGCAACAGTCATACTAGTGACAGTTACGTGGGATACCAAACAACAAAAATAGTGCATGAAGCAGCAGCCTACGTGAAGAAATGCTTAGGGGGAGGAGAAGAAGATGCTATCATATTCTGTGGTTCTGGGTCTACTGCAGCCATTAAAAGGCTCCAAGAAGTTATGGGAATTACAGTCCCTTCAATTCTAAGGGAAAAAGTCCTCACAAAATGCTTTCGCAACGAAACAAAAGAGAGATGGGTGGTCTTTGTTGGACCTTATGAGCATCACTCTAACATCCTTTCGTGGAGACAAAGTTTAGCAGAAGTTGTGGAGATTGGTTTGGATGATAACGGCCTTGTTGACATGGAAGCGTTGAGGGTTCAGCTTGAGTTGTATAAGTCTACGAATAGGCCATTGTTGGGTTCATTCTCAGCTTGTAGTAATGTCACCGGAACTTACTCTGATACGAGAGCCATAGCTCGTCTTCTTCACAAAAATGGAGCCTTTGCTTGCTTTGACTTTGCAGCAAGGTATGCTAATTATTGAGTTTAACTTCTATACACCGACAATATTTAAGAATTTTTACACGATCATTTGATCACTTAAAAGATGGTAACTAAGCTGCTTTCATATGTTAAACTACTGTATAAAATATCTCTATACTGTCAGTTCATGTAATTTGTGGTCATGTTGCAGTGCTCCATACGCAAAAATAGAGATGAGATCAGGAGAAATAGATGGGTACGATGCTGTTTTCCTTAGTCCCCACAAGTTTCTTGGAGGGCCAGGGACACCAGGAGTCCTTGTAATGAACAAAGCACTCTATAGATTGAGAACTTCACCTCCATCTACTTGTGGTGGTGGTACTGTTGATTTTGTCAACCCCTTCAATGAGAAGGCAAGTTTCTTTATTATGTTGTCCTTTTTCTTTAATTTCTTTTTCATCTTATTGTCCTTTTCACCTTTGATCTCTTTGTGTCAATTATGAAATTTTGCATTACTTGTTTAAGGTTTCTTTGCTCAATTTATTCAAACAGCTTGATAGATGATTTTGACTGCTACTTGATGAGTAAACAGCACATGGGGTTCTTTCCAAAAAAATTAGAAACTTGTGAAAGTTGATTTAGGTATAGTGCTAGACTAAATAAGTTAACAAAGACTTTCAGACGGCAAAACTATTCTACTTTTAATACTCCATTTATTGACTTGACTTAAATTTAGTGGTACCATGATATAAATTCCAGCAACCAAACACGAAATCTTATTAAATGCTCTCTTCTTCCATTACCAACCCAGATATTTAAAGGATAATCGGTTTCTCAACTATCTCCATCCTCCTACTTTCTAGCTATTTGTTACTACTAATTAGTACTCTAGCTTATACTTTACTCTGAAAAAATCACGAGAATATGTTATCTCAGATTTAAGTTTAGTTATTCGTATTTATAGTGAATAAATAACTCTTTTGATAAGCAAGTGCATCACTATTTCTCATTATTATGAATTGCAGGAAATAATTAATCTTGCCTTGTTTTATTTCTTTTCTTTCAGTAACACAAAAGGCAATATGCCTGAGGTAAAACCATTTGATCCTGACTAGTTAAAGGGAAAAAATGAAATTATTTATCAAATTAAACTTCTGAGGTATTGTAAACTGATACAGGGAGCCTCAAGAAAACCATACTACAAAACTTTTCTGGTCACTATAAGTATTGGAGAAAGAAATCCTAAGCTTTCTAACTAATTTACAAGTTGAACTGCTTTCTTAAAGTGTCTAACCTTCTGTGTTGTAATTTTCTTTCCTTTTCTGCTTGGCTCTAACGATATTTCTGCGCTAAAAACACTCCTGATATAATATGCAATTACCAGGACACACTCTACGTGGAGAACATCGAAGAAAGGGAAGATGCTGGAACACCACCAATCATACAGAAAGTGAGAACAGCTCTATCATTTTGGGTGAAAGAGTTCATAAGTCACAAAGTAATTGAAAGAATGGAGCACGGCTACATTGAGCTTGCACTAGAAAGGCTTCTCCCAAATCCTAATATATGGGTTTTGGGAAATGTAACAGCCAAGAGACAAGCTGTGCTTTCTTTTCTCATCTATACCACCACTTACTCCTCATCAGGTGACATCAATGGCGAAGACAACGAGCTTTACCTATGGCGAGAGACAGGAAACAAGAAAGATAAGCCACTTCACGGCCCTTTTGTCGCTAAGCTGCTCAATGACCTATTTGGTATCCAGGCTAGAGGAGGGTGTGCTTGTGCAGGACCCTATGGACATATCTTGCTCAAGGTTGACGAACCTCACTCTCTTGCCTTCAAAGATGCAATTCAAATGGTGGGTCTCCATAATAAAAGATTTAACTTACATGTATTGACAAAAGGGCAGTCTGGCGTTCTATGTTCACACAGGGTCACGTGAAGGACCGCACCCAAAGAGGTGTGATGTATCCGGCCTACTCTGATGCAAGCATCAATGGCTGATTCCACGGTTCGAATCCGTGGTCTATACCGTTGCTCCAAGACTCTCTTCTAACTTAGATATAGTGACAATGAAAAAAGAAATCATTATACTTTAACCTGCTATAGTAGATAACCTGCCTCTTTTCAGGTTAATGATCCCACGTTTTATAATTTTCGTTGATCTCGATGTACAGGGCTATAGTGGAGTGAAGCCAGGATGGACAAGGGTCAGTTTTCCTTACTACATGTCCAAGGAAGAATTTGAGTTCATTCTAGCGGCACTAGAATTCATATCCATTTATGGACAAAGGTTCCTCCCTTTGTACCATTTCAACTGGAAGAGTGGTGCTTGGACTTTCAAGAAAAAGGCTTTCAAGGAGGCTCTCATAGGGAGAGACCACAATTGCAACTTTTGTGGCTCACAAATGATACATGGGTTGAACCTAGGTTGCCATGATACTAAAGAAAACAACCATGGAGGAGGAAGCCCTAGCAAAGAAGGTCTTATTTACAAGTATGTAAAGTACCTTGAGACAGCTAAGCGTATTGCCAGCCTCCTTCCCAAGTTCCCACCTCAACGGTCGATGCCTGAAGAAATCGACCCTAACCTTGTAACCTTTAGAGTCTGAAGATCAAGAATCACATTGCTGAACTTATGCTATTGGAAAGAGAATGCTCGTTCTCATTCTCCTAAATCATCGTGCAGTTGTCTAATCTTTGGTTGGGCAATACAAGGGTTATTATATGTAATAAATTAGAGGAGTAAGATGACATGAATAAACAATATTTTTCAATATTCTCCTTTTTCTTGTTAAAGGGGAGCCTTGGAGCAACGATAAAATTGTCTCCGTGTGACCAATAGTTCACGGGTTCGAGACTGATGCTTGCATTATAGTATGCTGCCTAAATCACAACCCCTTGGGTTGCGGTCCTTTCCTGGATCTTATGTGAACGCGGATGCTTCGTGCACCGGGTTGCCTGCCATTCTCCTTTTTTCTTGTGATTTTATGAATTTTGTGTTTAATCAATTGGAAACACGCATGTTCATTCTCATTCTTAGGAAAGATCATGCCATTGTCTAACATTTAGTTGGACGTGAGGAGAATATGTATTATACTAGGATGAAGAGATGATTCTGAGGATTCAGGCGTCCCTGAAGCAATTTCTGGCAATTATGAACCCCTTTAGAAGCTCTTGTAAAATCAATGTGAGAGGTTAAATGTCTCCAACATAAAACTAATTTTGCACCCAAGTAACAGAAACAGAGAGAGGAAAAGCTTTCAACAGAAACAATTACATGAAGTGCATAATGTGAGTATCCATTGCATATGTATAACACCTGTTCTTATGCAAATTCCTGACAAGATGTGAAAATGATGCTTCTTCAAGCTGACCAGCTTGCAGCTTATCAAATAATTCAACTAAGCCTTTCCTACATAATTTAGCCGATAATTACGTTGCTTTTAATATGTAGATGAAGAGGCCAAGGCCACAAAACATAATCCAACTTGCGCAATTTCAAAGTTTTTAGGACTTTCTCTATGACTCTTCAATGTAAGAATACTAAACTGTTTTCCAAACAGCACTTTTAACATACCAGTCAAGATCAGGGGCGGAGGCAGAGTACGGGATGTGGGTTCGGCGGAACCAGTAGCTTTTTGTTCAAACCATGTATTTGTCTTAGAACCCAGTAATTTAAAAGGATTACCATCCCGAACCCATAAGGTTCAAATCTTAGCTCCGCCTCTGGTCAAGATGGGGCAAACTTTCATGCTATCATAGCACCTCCTCATTTTTAGGTGAGCCTTTTATTCATTTCTACCCCGCGCACACATAGCCTCTTTGAGAAGCAAATATAAAGGATGGTTGATTTGTGTCCTGAGGGCAAAGGTAACACCTCAATAAAGAAAAATGTGAGGCTTAGCAGTGGCAAAAGGCAAAAATCACCTTTCTAAAATTGATAAAATCAAGCTAAAATTTTTACTTACAGACCACACGCACTGAAACTCTATACCAACCAGAAGCAACTGCGAAATTTTCATTAATTACTTGAGTACCTGTCATTAATTACTTAAGAATCTGCGGTGCCCCTCAATTGCTCTTGCCATATTACCTGAGTGTGACGGAATAAAAACATCACTTTCGACAGAGATGAGATAATCGAGTTCTGCAGTTTGTCAGGCATGACTTACAAACCTTCTCAGTTCTTTTGGCATTGCCAGCATTTCCTGCCATCAAAAAGACATTTGTTTGGTACGTAAAACACGCTATTAGTGAAAGAAATCAACTTTGTGCTGCCTGCATGACAGCCAGAACAATTAGGTCCTTGGAAACAACATGTGGAAAGCAAGATGCGAGCTCTGAGAGGCGAGAGTTACCACCATATTAGTACTCAACATATTCAGTGTCACTCTAAAGATCATTGCTACAACAGAAGAAAACCATGATATCAGATGAAATTGGCGCAGTTGCTTTGATGGAATATAGAATACATAGATGACAGTTTGACAGGCTCTAAACTGTTAATTAGTTGCTTTAGGACTGCAATATTTATATTATTTTCCTGCAGTTTGTATTTTCAGTTTTATTAGGAGTTAGTTATCATGGTCAGTTCCATGACTTAAAAGTAGGGTCATGATCTATTTCAGTTTTCTTTTTAGGATATGTTTAAGAACCTGTCTTTCTACAAAATTAACTGAACTCTTTGTATGTTAGTTTCTCTAAGTCATCTTCTTAATTTTAGTTCTTCATATTCTCCCTGCTTCTTGTTGTGTTTAAAAGTAGACACTGTCTTCATCGTGTTTGCTGTCATTTGTGCTTTAAATCTAACAATTGGTATCAGAGCTTTCATCTTAAGGGATCTGTGATCAAGTTGGAGAAGTAATGGATGCTGAAGTGAGTTTTTCACCGATTGCTCCGCCGGTCTTTGATGGAAATAACTATCAGATCTGGCAGTACGAATGGAGACATATTTGGATGCTTTGGATCTCTGGGAAGCTGTGGAAGAGGATTATGAAATTCCAGTCCTACCAAATAATCCCACCATGGCTCAGATCAAAGCACACAAGGGAAAGAAGACAAAGAAATCGAAGGCCAAAGCATGTTTATTTGCTGCTGTATCGCCAACAGTTTTTACACGGATAATGTCTCTGAAAACTGCTAAAGAAGTATGGGATTATCTCAAGGAAGAGTATGCTGGAGATGAGAGAATAAAAGGTATGCAAGTTTTAAACTTAATTAGGGAGTTTGAATTGCAAAAGATGAAGGAATCTGAATCAGTTAAGGAGTACTCAGATAGACTTCTGAATATTGCAAATAAGGTGAGGCTACTAGGCTCTACACTCGCAGATTCAAGAATTGTTGAGAAGATTCTTGTAACAGTGCCTGAAAGGTATGAAGCAACAATTACGACCTTAGAAAATACTAAGGATTTGTCAAAAATTAGTTTGGCAGAGTTGCTAAATTCCCTGAAAGCTCAAGAGCAAAGAAGGCTCATGAGGCAGGATGTTACAACAGAAGGGGCTCTTGCTGCTAAGCACCAGGTTGATGGTAAAAACAAAATAAAGAAGAAGAAGAAGAAGAATCAAGCGTCAAATGAAGGAGAAACATCAACCAACAGTAAAAGTAAGGGAGGAAGTATGAAGAAAAACTACCCCCTTGCCACCACTGTGAAAGAAAAGGTCATCCGCCATTCAAATGTTGGAGGAGACCTGATGCTAAGTGCAAGAAATGCAATCAGCTCGGACATGAAGCCGTGATTTGCAAAAATAAGGCCCCGCAACAGGAAGCAGATGCTCAAGTTGTTGATCAAGAAGAAGAGGATCAACTTTTTGTTGCAACATGCTTCTCAAGTAAGAGCTCAACAGATTCTTGGTTAATTGATAGTGGTTGCACTAACCACATGACTCATGACAGGAGCCTATTCAAGGAGTTGAAGCCCACTGAAATTTCCAAAGTTAGGATAGGAAATGGTGACCATCTTTCTGCCAAAGGAAAAGGAACCATAGCTATCAAGATAAACACAGGCACAAAGAGCATTTCAGAAGTTCTTTATGTACCTGACCTTGATCAAAACTTGCTAAGTGTAGGACAACTACTTGAAAAAGGATTCAGAATTTACTTCGAAGATCATCACTGTCAAATCAGTGACGTGGTTGGACGTGAAATTTTCAGGGTGAAGATGAGAGGAAGGAGTTTTCCTTTCGATCCAACTGAGAAGGAACAATTGGCTTATTCCACCGGAGCAAGTGTAACTGAAATTTGGCACAAAAGACTTGGCCATTGTCATCTACAAGCATTGTTGCTGTTGAAGAAGGATGATATGACAAGAGGGCTACCAACTCTAGTTGATCATTTACCAAGTTGTCAAGCTTGTCAATTTGGTAAGCAAAACAGGAAGCAATTCCCTGAAGCATCATGGCGGGCTTCTCAAAGGCTGCAACTGATTCACACAGATGTTGCAGGACCTCAAAGAACACCCTCCTTAAAAGGTAGCCTCTACTATGTTATTTTCATTGACGATTATACAAGATTCTGCTGGATTTTCTTTATGAAATACAAATCAGAGGTGGCTGGAATTTTCTGGAAGTTTAAGAAGATGGTGGAAAATCAAAGTGGTTACAGAATCCAATCCCTACGGTCTGACAATGGAAAAGAGTATAATTCTGAAGAATTAACAAATTTTGTGAGGAAGCTGGTATTGTTCATCAGCTCACTGCTCCATACTCTCCGCAGCAAAATGGAGTTAGTGAAAGGAGGAATAGGTATATAATGGAGATGACACGGTGCATGTTGCATGAAAAAGAGCTGCCGAAAAGCTTTTGGGCTGAGGCAGCTAACACGGCGGTATTTCTCCAAAACCGACTTCCCACTAAAGCATTGCAGAATAAAACTCCATTCGAGGCTTGGTATGGATTCAAACCTTCACTAAGCTTCATTAAAGTATTTGGTTGTGTTTGCTTCTTTCATGTGCCACAAGTTAAAAGAGATAAACTTGATAAAAAAGCAATTCCTGGAATCTTTGTGGGTTATAGCTCATTCTCCAAAGCCTACAAAGTTTATGATCCACAAACAGGAAAGATGATCGTCAGCAGAGATGTGCACTTTAATGAGGAAAAAACGTGGGATTGGGAGAATAATCAAATTCCAATCAAAGCATCAGAGAAGCAAGCATCTGATCAATGGGAAAATGAGTTAGTGGATCATCCTCCAATCAGAGGTACAAGATTACTTTCTGATATCTACCAACAAAGTAATGTGGCAATTTGTGAACCTGCTGGGCACGAGGAAGCACTTCAAGATAAAAATTGGAGAAATGCTATGGAACAGGAGATGTTAATGATCAAGAAGAACAAAACCTGGGAGTTAGTTGACAGGCCAAAGGATAGGAAGGTCATTGGAGTAAAATGGGTGTTTAGAACCAAGCTTAATTCTGATGGTTCTACCAACAAACACAAGGCTAGGCTTGTTGTCAAGGGGTATGCCCAGATTTTTGGTGTTGATTACTCAGACACTTTTGCTCCAGTAGCCAGGTTGGATACTATTAGACTGTTGCTAGCAATAGCAGCACAAAAAAGCTGGAAGGTGTTCCAGCTAGTCAAATCCACATTTTTAAATGGTATGTTGCAGGAAGAAATCTATGTAGAGCAGCCAGAGGGTTTCATTGAGCAAGGACAAGAAGAAAAAGTTTGTCTTCTTAAAAAGACTTTTTATGGCTTAAAACAAGCTCCAAGGGCTTGGTATAGTAGGATAGATGAACACTTGTTGAGTTTGGGATTTGTAAGAAGTATGTCTGAAGTTACCCTTTATGTCAAACATAAGGGAACTGATCTTCTTATATGTTGATGATCTCTTGGTGACAGGGAACAATGCGTGCCTGGTTGAAGAATTTAAGAAGGAAATGATGCAAGTTTTTGAAATGACAGACCTTGGGCTAATGACATACTTTCTGGGAATGGAAATCAAGCAAGGTTCTGATGCAATTTTTATCTGCCAGAAGAAGTATGCAAGGGAGATACTTAAAAAATTCGGCATGGAGAACTGCAAGGCAACAAGTACACCTATGAATCCGAAGGAAAAGTTAAGCAAAGAGGATGGAACTGATAAAGTTGATGAAGGAAATTTCAGAAGCTTGATTGGGTGCTTGATGTATCTCACTGCTACAAGGCCGGATATTCTATTTGCTGTAAGTCTTTTGTCTAGATTTATGCATTGTGCTACTGAAATGCATTTTAGAGCAACGAAAAGAATTATACGATACACTAAAGGTACTGTCGACTATGGTGTCAAATTCAAGAAGTGTCAGAATCTCAAATTGTGTTGATTCTCGGACAGTGATTGGGCTGGATCCTTTGACGATATGAAGAGTACATCTGGATATTGCTTCAGCCTAGGATCAGAGATTTTTTCTTGGTGTTCCAAGAAGCAAGAAACGGTGGCACAATCCACTGCAGAGGCTGAATTCATTGCAGCAACAACGGCAGTAAATCAAGCCTTATGGCTAAGAAAATTACTGTGTGATTTGCATATGGATCAAAGAGATAATACAGAGATTCATGTTGATAATCAAGCTGCAATAGCTATTTCACATAATCCAGTGTTCCATGGGAAGACTAAACACTTCAACATTAAGCTTTTTTTCTTGAGGGATGTGCAGAAAAATGGAGAAGTGATTCTTGTTTACTGCAAATCTGAAGACCAGCTAGCAGATGTGTTTACGAAATCTCTTCCTGTCGGCAAGTTCGAGTTCCTGAGGCAACGACTTGGAATTTGCAGCTCCTAATGCAAGGAGGAGTGTTAATTAGTTGCTTTAGGACTGCAATATTTATATTATTTTCCTGCAGTTTGTATTTTCAGTTTTATTAGGAGTTAGTTATCATGGTCAGTTCCATGACTTAAAAGTAGGGTCATGATCTATTTCAGTTTTCTTTTTAGGATATGTTTAAGAACCTGTCTTTCTACAGAATTAACTGAACTCTTTGTATGTTAGTTTCTCTAAGTCATCTTCTTAATTTTAGTTCTTCATATTCTCCCTGCTTCTTGTTGTGTTTAAAAGTAGACACTGTCTTCATCGTGTTTGCTGTCATTTGTGCTTTAAATCTAACATAAACATCCTGTGTATAACCATGTAATCAAAGAATGCTTGGCCGAGCCTAATAACCTACACACCATGAATGAGACAAAATAATTCTCATTGAGCTCGGCATATTAAATAAATAAATAAAGTGGCTTAGCCCTCGTTTATGCAGATAGGCGTAATTTTGTTTATAATGATCGTGTCTGGCCAGCTTACATGCACTTGGACTATTCTACCAGGTATATGCTACAATTCAATAACACAGGTACCGGATAACTCTGTCTACCAAAACTTAGCTAAATGAGAAGAAACTACACCCTTGGGTGCCTAATTGAAGGCATATATGTAGCAAAATCATGTATTAACAACCCTAATTAATGAGGAATTCTAGTTGGGAGTTTCAAATGAGATCCAAAACAAAAAGGATGTAGATAAACTTGTATTGCGGGAATCCTACACCTAATACAACGACAAATTAATTAAGTACATAATTTGAATGCCATTCTAGAATAAGGAAAATTGGGCACGAAACATTTAGTAAAAGTCCCATAGCCAACAAAAAAATTCAGTGCAATGTGACAATCAAAAGGGAAAGCTCAAAACTACACAAGTGTAACTAGTGTTACCAGAATTACAAGTCTGATCAATAGGAGGAGAGAAGCAGAGAGCATTATACAGAGCACAACATCTTAATCTCTGAATATCAAGAGGTATTTAGCTGATTCAAAGTGGCTGATAAATCATTAAGTGCTGAAAACACTTTTAAATGCTAAAACTGAAACTGTTTTAATAAATAAGCAGTAACATGTTTAGATTTAAGTTTAGAAACTGATAATAAGCCGTTAAAGTGTCTGGTAAATAGGTGCTGATAAGCATTTTCTTGTGATGTAATGACTTAATTGACGCTTAAACTATTTACACTAATAATATATACTTATACAAGATTTCAAATTCTAAATTGGTTGAAGTATAAATTAACTTATGGATTTACTTTTAATTCCAAATTGATTAAATTAAATTAATATTAATTAAGTAAGTATATATTATTTTAGCAACTGTGAGCTAAAGTACAATAAGAAGATCATTATTACATCGTCAATTTTCTTTACCAACACAATGCAATTAAAATAGATAATTTAGATCATATTTCACAATAGAATTTTGAATGATTCAAAACAGCCACGTTTTCAAAGAGATGAAGAAAGTCGATTTACAGAAGATAAAATTTTTCTAACTCAAATTAATTTGATTGATTTATGTTGGCGATAAAGAGCTTTTAATTTGTTGTTCATGATGGTCGACAATAATTCTGAGAAATAAGCCCGGGAAAAGATGACGGAGTGAAAGTGAAGAATAGAGTTAAGAGTTTTATTAAAATAAATGTATCTCAGAATTATAATATAATAATAATATGGACAAAATAGTAAAAGTTTTGATCAAACTAAAAGTGCTTATAAGTTGAAAATTTATAAGTTGGGGATGACCAACTTATGACTTATGGTTTATTTTGGCTTATAAGCACTTGATTCATAAGCAGTTTTGGTGTTTACCAAACGCCTAAATAAATCAAAAAGTGTTTATAAGCTAGTTTGACCAACTTATAAGCTTAGTCAAACACCCTCTAAGACGCAATAAGCCAGCTTTCAATTTCAGACTTATAATTTGCTAGAAGGTGAGAAAATTTCAAATCTCCCAAACAAAAGGAAATATATAGAGATTCTCTTTTTAATTATGGAATATAGGCGAGACATGTCATTGCTTCAGCTTATCAAAGACATGACCCACGATAGGAAAGTGTGTAGGTCGAGCACTAGTGTTGTTGACAGGTAGTCGGGAGTTTCTACTAGGCTTCTCAGTAGTACTAGTACTGTATTCTTGTAATCTCTTATTTCTGGTTCTTTATTACATGTTGTGCCATTCAGTTTCGCTATCCTATTTCATTGTTGTTTTTGGGATTTGAAGATTTTATTTTCAAAATCGGCCAAAAAATGGTTAAAATTTATAAACAAGCAGATATTTGGAAAAAAAATTAAAAAAAAAAAAAGAAGCTCCCAAATTTAATGCCAAGAGTGTAAATTTTCACTAAAAACGATTATTCTCTTAATTTTCTGTCACGGCCCGGATTTTCCACCATCGGGGATCATGATGGCGCCTACTCGTAGAAGCTAGGTAAGCCACACATCTAGAATTCATAAATGCTTTTGTTTAAAATCCATTTCTACCAATTTAATTAACAGGAAATAAATAATTAAACAACAGCGGAATTTGTAATTTAGCGGAAGAGTTAAACGATATAAACCAAATAATAAGGAAAAATCCACATGTGCCTCTACCCAGAATTGGTGTCACAACATTCACGGACTACTAAGATTTACTACATATAACTGTTTGAAAGAAAGTAACATTGTCTGTCTCGAATAAAAGAGATAAAAGATCATAAACAAAAATAGAGGAGACGCCGGGCCTGCTGACGCCTGCAAGGCTACCTCGGTGTTTCAGTGAACTGAAGGCTGGCTCCCGAGCTACTACGGCTGTCCGGGACCTGGATCTGGGCAAAAGAGCACAGAGTGTAGTATCAGCACAACCGACCCCATGTGCTGGTAAGTGCCTAGCCAAACCTCGGCGAGGTAGTGACGAGGCTAGGACCAGACTATCAAATAAACCTGTGCAGTTATATAAAATACAGCGGAAAATAAAGCAGGTATAAGCAAGTAAGGATGGGAGGGGGGAACATGCTTCGGGGGATAACAGGACAAAATAGAATATCAAGAGAATAATAAAGAACATCAATAATTTAACTCTAACACGGATAAGGGAATAAAAGCAGGTTTCACTGTCAGTACATATATCGTTGCAGGCATGCAACCCGCTCCCATTTTATTACATCTCGCGGTAGGCGTACCACCTGCTCCCATTTCATTATATCTCGTGGTAGGCGTACCACCCGCTCCCATTTCATTGTATCTCGTGGTAGGCGTACCACCCGCTCTCATTTCATTATATCTCGTGGTAGGCGTACCACCCGCTCCCATTTTATTATATCTCGTGGTAGGCGTACCACCCGCTCCCATTTCATTACATCTCGTGGTAGGCGTACCACCCGCTCCCATTTTATTATATCTCGTAGTAGGCGTACCATCCGCTCCCATTTTATTATATTGTCGGGGCGTGCAACCCGATCCATATATAATGTTTTTGCGGCGTGCAACCCGATCCATATATAATATTATTGCGGCGTGCAACCCGATCCATGTATAATGTTGTTGCGGCGTGCAACCCGATCCATATATATAATGTTGTTGCGGCGTGCAACCCGATCCATATATAATATTGTTGCGGCGTGCAACACGATCCATATATAATATTTACAATTATAACAAGAGTCCCGACAAGGGATCAAAAGGTCTACACTATCCCGGCAAGGGAAAAAGAAACAGCTATTACCAAACTTGTTGTAGCACTTATCTACCTCAGCTATACCCAAACTTGTTACAACACCTAACTGCCTCAGCTATGCCCAAACTTGTTACAACACCTAACTACCTCAGCTATAACCATAATCCTTACCTAACACAAAGAATCATCAACCTAAGTATCCGTAATATCAATTAAGAACACAATATAAGGGAACCACAACTCAACAATAGCCCGGCAAGGGGGCAACATAATGATCTCTCCTCTTTCTCACTTTTACTTCACAATCCACTTCCTCACTCGAGCCACTGCTCTAGAGGTTCAATTATCACTTATACTTTCACAATTCGTTATACAACTGGAGCCAACGCTCCTCAGCGTTCATATGTCACAATTCTTTTCACAACTTTACACAACAAATAGAAATTTGCACCAAGGCATGAATAGTACAACGAAATCATGGAAATCACAATATAAGACTCACGGTCATGCTCGACACCGACGTATAGATACTCGTCACCATGCCTATACATCGTACTCAACAAGAAACAAACAGCAAATAGGACGCAACTCCTAATCCTTCAGCTAAGGTTAGACCAAACACTTACCTCGATGCTTGGAACTCAACTCAAGCCTCAACTATAGCTTTACCCCGTGATTCCACCTCCAATCCGCCCGAATCTAGTCACAAGTCACTTAATTACTTTAATAAACACTAAATGAATCAATTTGAATGCATAAAAATGAATTTCCCAAAGTTTTTCCCAAAAATTCCAAAATTGCCCCCGGGCCCACGTGATCAAAACCCGAGGTTCGAACCAAAACCCAGTTACCCATTCCCCCACGAACCCAAATATATAATTTGTTTTGAAATCGGACCTCAAATTGAGGTCCAAATCCCCAATTTTAGAAAAACCTAGGTTCTACCCAAAACCTCCAACTTCACCCATGAAAATCATTGATTTTAAGTTGAAAACATGTTAAATGATGTTAATGATTGAAAGAATTGAGTAAAAATCAACTTACAAATGATTTGAAAGAAGTTTTGTTCTTGGAAAATCGCCTCAGTGTGTTTGGGTTTTGAAAGAATGGTGAAAATGGTTCAAAATTCTACTAAGTATGAAAAATGCAGGTTGCAGATATGAGAATTACGAACAAAGTTTGAGAATTGCGAAAAAAAGTTTGGGAATTGCGAACTGGGAATTGCGAACAAAGTTTGGGAAATGCGAACAAGCCTGGGAATTGCGAGAAAAGTTTGGGAAATGCGAAGCCTGGTAATTGCGAACAAAGCTTGGGAAATGCGAACAATCCTGGGTATTGCGAGAAAAGTTTGGGAAATGCAAAGCCTGATAATTGCGAACAAAGCTTGGGAAATGCGAACAATCCAGGGAATTGCAAGAAAAGTTTGGGAAATGCGAAGCCTGCAGGCCTGCAATTCCTTAAGTCCAAAATTTCACCCCGTGGCCTATCCAAAACTCACCCGAGCCCTCGGGGCTCCAAACCAAACATGCACACAACCTTAAAAATATCCTACGAACGTATTCGTGCGATCAAATCGCCAAAACAATATCATATACATCGAATTATGCCTCAAAATCCATGATTTCTTTCAAATTTCATAAAACATCAAATTTTCCATTTTAAGTCCAAAACATGTCAAACGACATCCGGTTTCAACCAATCTTTACAGAAAGTGCTTAAACCATATATAAGACCTGTACCGGGTGCAGGAACCAAAATACGGGCCCGATACCATAGTCTTCTAATCAAATTTCATTTCCAATTTCCTTAATTAATTCCAGAAAATAATTTCACACAAAAATTCATTTCTCGGGCTTGGGACCTCGGAATTCGATTCCGGGCATACGCCCAAGTCCCATATTTTTCTACGGACCCTTCGAGACCGTCAAATCACGGGTCCGGTCCGTTTACCCAAAATGTTGACCGAAGTCAAATTTATTCATTTTAATATCAAAACTTAGCATTTTTCACAGAATTTCATATTTAAGCTTTCCGGCTACGCGCCCGGACTGTGCACGCAAATCGAGGCAACTCTAAGTGAGGTTTTCAAGGCCTCGAAAGTACAGAATGGGTAAGAAAACAGGTGATGACCCTTTGGGTCGTCACATTTTCTTCACATTACAAAGTAACGTTATACTTGTAATTTAAATTTGGCTTTTATTAATTATACCTTAATATACTTAATACTTAGTTAAAGATACACCTCATGTTTTTTAAAACTAAACATCTATACCCTAGTAAAATGGAAATATTTTTCAAGCTAATATATTTGTATAGAATTTTCATAGTATTAGAGTGTAAGTGTTTGATTTAAAAATACACGAGGTATATTTATAATTGAATCATATTATAGGGTATATAGTACTTCCTCTATCCCAATTTAATGTGATACTCTTTTCTTTTTCAGTCCCAAGAAGAATAACATTTTTTTATTTAGTAACAATTTAATTTTAAATTTTTCTTTTTATCTTAATGAGATAATTTCTAACTATAGAAATTTCTATGGTTTGTTTAGATCACAAATTTCAAGACAAATCTTTTATTTCTTAAATTTCGTGCGCAGACTTTTACATAAATTGGAACAGAAAAAATATTTATCCTTGATATAGCAAATTCATAAACTTATAAAGCTAATGAAGTGATAAACTAGATCCCCTTCAAGACATCTTAGAGTAGCTAATAATTTTATAAGTTCTTTAATAGCTGACTAACAGAAAGTTAATCTTTCACGTGGCCAATAATTAAATATCAATAGTCAATTATAGCCTTCCATGTACCATATTATTTACCCGTAAAACAGTACAGTTAATTTATACGTAGTTTCTAGACAAGTGATTCAATTTGATCCTTAAATAATAAAATAATTGAAGAAATGTGCAATACTTAGCATTGAGATGGAGACGAAATAGCAGAAACAGCAATTCTGGGAGCTGTGCTTCCGGGCACAATAACAATGATATCAAAAAGCAAGAAGATAAAATTGTATATATTAAGCTTTGAATAGAGTGTAGCATAAGTTTGCTAAAAAATTCGTATCCTTTACAATGATAACTGAGCTTGCTATTTATAGCTACGTCTAGGGAAGGAGGTCTTAGGATCGTGCATCTCTTTAATGTCAATTATGAGGGTCATTGATAAAGATGTACCGGTGAGCATTAATGTCAAATTCCTTGTAACGGGCAATCGTACTTAATGCCGTGGAATATTCTCTATTAAATGCTACCAAGCGAAGAGTATTCTTCCCGGTGATAGACGGAACAGTTGCCTTCGTTCTTGGCCATCCTCCCGTCTTGGGTTCCACGTGTTCCACTTTTGGACGGCCATGTGGCAGAGCATATTTTACCCTATATACATATGAGCCTTCCACACATTATCATAAAAATTTTTTATTAAAGTGTTATAGACTAGATTCAGGTGTACTTCTTCATTATAAATCTTATTATCATAAAAATTTATTAATTAAAGAGTAAATCTTATAGTATCATTTTCCAGGTGTACTTCTTCATTATAAAGTAGATTCTCTTACCATCCAGCTATTTTGCCCAAGAAATTATAGACTTTATTTTCTTTGATATTCTAACACCAAATTAATAGCAGTAATTTTTTTATTTTTTTGCATAACACCAAATTAAGATGAGGCTCAATTTAATCATGCTGCCCAGTACCCACAGGCTGTGAAAAAATAAAGTTAATTTTTTGGAAGAGTAAATTATAATTAGAAGAAGTCTTTAGAAAGTTATGGAGTAATATCTTGGATATTTGTTGTACTTAAGAAATATCTAGATATTGTAGAGTCTTGGATATTTAAGGAAGATACTAGTAGAAGGTGATAGAATTCTCTAGATTATTTTTGTATCTAGAATCATCCCTAGACAAGTATAAATAGGAGTAGCCTTAGGCATTTGTAATGAAGCCAAATTCAAGAAAGTCTTCTTCAATAACAAAGTTCTCCTTTCAAATATCTCTCTTCTCTTTTCAAGCTTCCTTTTCTTTAGTTGAATCCTCCAATCCTATTTAACGGTCTTGGGCTAGCAGAAGGTTTCCAAATAATACTCTTCTTCTACTATTCTTTACATGGTATCAGAGCCATAAGACGGCTTCTGAATTTCAAGATCGGGTTAGTGGTTGATTCAATTGGTTTCTCTAAATGGATTTGGGTGGTCGTGCTAATGGATTGGGGATTGAGTTATTGAACCAGTTCAACTACAAGGTATGAAAAACTTGTATGGAGTCATACTTTGTTGGTGAGGATTTGTGGGAAGTTGTCAATGGGAGTAACACAAGTCCTCTTGCTGACGCACCGAAAAATAGCAATGCGTGTAAGAAGTGGAAGCAGATTAATGCTAAGGCGGAGTTTATCCTAAAGAGGTCTATCTCTCCTAATTTATTTGATCATATTATAAGGTGTAAATCAGCTCATGAAATATGGAGGACCTTCGACCGACTGTTCAACAAGAAGGATGAAGCTCGGCTACAAATTTTGGAGAATGAGTTAGCTAACACCACTCAAGGTAATCTCTCTATCGTCGAGTATTTCTTGAAGGTTAAAAATCTGTGTTCCGAAATTTCTCTATTGAATCCGGACGAGGCTATCTGTGAAGCACGAATAAGAAGAATCATTATTCGTGGTTTAAAGCCAGAATATATTCCATTTGTTACATCGATTCAAGGATGGGTTCAAAAACCATCTTTGGAAGAATTTGAGAATTTGCTGTCATCACAAGAGCTACTAGACAAACAGATGGCTAGTGTATCTATCAAAGAAGGGGAAGGAAATGTTCTTGTCGCCGATAAGAGAAACTATAAAGGAAAATCAAGAGATATCATGCACTTTCAAGCCTCAAGTGGTTCAAGCTCGCCAGGAAAGAAGGGGGAGTCTTCCAGTAACGGTAAAAAACTTTTAAAATGTTATCGTTGTGGAAAATTCAGGCATATAAAAAGATATTGTCGAGTCAAAGAGAGCAATATGGCTCAACCCAAGAAGTTGCTGAAGAAGATGAAAAAGAAGAAGACTGGGGAAAGTGCTTCGCAGCCGAGACTCGAGCAATAAATGCCATGGCTTCCATAAATTTTGAAAGAGACTGGATCGTGGATTCAGGATGTGGGCACCATCTCACTGGAGATCAATCCAAATTCTCCACCTTTCGCGAATACAACGGACATGATGTCATTGTTACAGCAGATAATACTATCCATAATGTGGAGAAGGAAGGCAATGTTGTGATCAACGAGAAGCAAAAAGACAATATCACCCTCAACAGTGTCTTTCATGTTCCAGGTATGAAGAAAAATCTATTTTCAGTTGCAAATGCTATAGATGCTGGAAACTATTTGCTATTTGGCCCACGTGATGTGAAGTTCCTCCGAAATATCAAGGTGCTCAAGGTAGATATTGTTCACTCGGGCAAGAGAGTTAACGATTTATATGTCTTATCTGCCTCTAATTCATATATTGAGAAGATGAGTAGTAATGATAATACACATCTTTGGCATGCTAGACTTGGACATCTAAGCATGGATAAATTAAAAGCCATGGTAAAGTTGAATCTAGTAAAAAGTTTGCCTAACTTAAGTATTTTAGGTGGAGGAGAGGTTGGTGAAGGATGTCAATATGGAAAGGAACATCGTCTTCCATTTGACAGATCCTTGTCAAGGTGCAATGCCCCACTAGAACTTATTCATAGTGACTTGATGGGGCCAACAAGAACTCCTTCATTTTTAGGCTATTCTTATATGCTAATTTTCATTGATGATTTTACTAGATTCACTTGGGTTTATTTTGTGAAGCACAAGTCAGAAGTTTTCAGTAAGTTTGTGGAGTTCAAAGAAACAGTTGAAGGTGAATTCGATTCCAATCCCCCAAACATTTGTGGAAGTGTAATTAAGAGCAAAACCTGCATCTAGACTTAGATATAATCTAATACCAAAAACAAATTAACTCCTTGTGGATTCGATCCCGACCTAGTTGGGTAAAACTACATCGACCACCCTCGCTACTCAATAGTAGTGCAGGCTTGGACCCGATCAACGGCCCGATCCAAAATACATATACATATACTGTGTGCACTGTCGAGGATCGAACGGCACGAACCATAGATGCATCTATTAACCTGCCGAGGCGAACGCCCCGCTACCATGTGACTAGTGGAATTTATCTCGCTCGCGGAAAATACTTTCGACGCGAGTGAACATAGAGTTGGGAAATTATATTCTTTTTATCTTTTAAATGGAAATGACAATCACCTTGTGCAATCTAATTTATCCGCTTAACCTTTAATGGTTGATAAACTATACCCCTTTATCTTTTGAATGGGAATAACAACCCCCTCGTACTTAAAAGATGAAATAAATTTCAAGGACATCTCCTTTAGGGCTCGTTTGGTACGAAGGGTAGGAATAATTAATCATGAGATTAAATTTGAGATGAATTTATCTCACATTTGGTTGGAATAAAATCAAGGTATACTTTATTCCGGAATTAGTTATTCTGAAACTGTAGTGTTATTATTATCTCTATAGGAGGGTAGAATAACTATCCCGGAATAACTAATTCTGGCATAACTTATTCCCAACCAAACGACCCCTTAATGTTCTTCTTGTCCCTATAGCAACGGCACTCGTGGCACTCCTCACATTAATAGCCTGTTTGGCCAAAAGTATTTTTTTTTTTACAAAAGTGTTTTTTTACAAAAATTGAGGTGTTTGGCCAAGCTTTTGAAAGTAAAAAAATGCTTTTGAAGAGAAGCAGAAAAAAATAGCTTCTCTCCAAAAGCACTTTTTTGAAAAGCACTTCTGAGAAAAATTCACTTAGAAGCAGTTTTTAAAAGTTTGGTCAAACACTAATTGCTACTCAGAAATACTTTTCAAATTAATTAGTCAAACACAAACTGTTTTCCCCCAAAAGTACTTTTGAGAAAAAACACTTCTCAAAATAAACTGATTTTTGCATATTGACCAAAGAGGCTATAAATCCCACAATACTTCAAGCATATATCATGTTGTCCTGTCTTTGAATATCTAAGCTTACATTTTGAATCACAAAAATCTTCTAAAAATGCAACCCCATCTCTTTGGTCCTCTCATTTATATATCGCCAATAGAATGTGTCTGCCCTACGTACAGGCTATATGGCTTTAGACCATTCTGTAAAGCACCACCTAACAGATAATGAACATACTGGAATACTTTTCATTCTCTTGCATTAAATAAATATAATTGTTAAAGGAAAATAATGAACATATTGGAATAAACTCAATAACTCAATGAATATATTAGAAAAATATTATGACCATGCAAATTAGGTTTTTCTCAAATTCCTATACTAGTAACCCAAGCTTTCACTTAAAAGTTAAAAGTGAATGACTATGATTTATGCAAATAATATTTTACCAGGAATATAGCGCAAAGATATTTCATAGTGCCAAAAATATTCCCTCCAAAAAGAGGGATCGTTCTGACTTTATATTTTTACTGATAATGACCTTTGAATATAAAGGAGTTGTCGTTCCCATTCAAAAGGTTAAGAGTGTATTTTTTTTAACCCTTAAAAATTAAGAGGATAAATTAAATTGTACTCACACACACACAAAAAAAAGAACACCAAGAGTTTAATATGGAAACCCCTTTTGCCTTAGGAAAGAAATCACCAACCGATCGAGAGGAGAAAAGTCATCTATCGTAAAAACATTTATACTTAATAGTACTAAATAAAATAGTTAAAAGACCACTACATGTTTAAAATAAATTATACTTAGTAGTACTAAGTAAAATACTTAAAAATCGCTACACACTTAAAAGAAAAAACTTTCTTTTAATTTTCTCGCATCACTATAACATAGCTGTCATGACCCTAAAACGGATCCAGTTGTGATGACGCCTATCGTGAAACTTGGCCAGCTAACACAAACCCCAAACCAACCAGAAATTCATAATAAGTCATTTAAAGTCATTAATTAGCTAAAAGTTCCATAAAATAGGTCAAAATAGACAATGCGGAAACATAACACAGCCCGACATCGGGGTGTCACCAGTCATGAGCAACTACATCTCGTCTAGGAATAAGAAAAGACAACATAGTCCGTAAACAATGCTAATACAAGGCTAAATAAGATAGGAAGGAGAAGCACTGGGTTGCGAACGCCAAGCAGCTACCTAGTCAACTCCGAGGATCCGCTGGAAAGCAAATCAGCACTCACTATCGCGACCTGAGGCTCCTGGATATGCACACAAGGTGCAGGGAGAAATGTGAGTACGCCAACGCAATAAGTAATAACAGTAAAGGCAACTGAATAGTAAAAAAATACGTAAACCACGTCATAACGCTACAACAAACAGTATAAGTCCAGAACAATGCAGTAACACAATAAAACTAGTAAAAGACAACTCAATTCAGTAAAACCTTTTAAAACATTTTTCAATAGTTTCAAACGAGTGATGAAAACAGTGAGAAAAAGGATAGAAAAGTAAGTAGCCCCTTGGGCAAAACAAATACCATGAACCGCCCCTCGGGCATAATATCAACAGAACCAGCCCCCGGGGCTACCTCACAATCACTTGTATCAGCCCCTCGGGCAACAATATGTAACAACAACAGCCCCTCGGGCAATATCATATCACACTGGGTACCCGCGCTCACTGGGGATGTATAGACTCTGGAGGGGCTCCTACAGCCCAAGCGCTATCACAAGCCATCTCGTGGCATAAGAAATCAGGCCCTCGGCCTCTCATATATCACAAATCAGTGTAACACGCTGCGGCACGCAGCCCGATCCCATAACATCCTCACAACACAGGTCCTCGGCCTCACTCAGTCAAAACTCACTCAAGCCTCTCGGGCAAACAGTAAAACAAGTACTCAGCTCAAAATATCATTTATAACAATAAAAGGAGTAAACAAAACCCGAGTTATGAAATCAGTGAAAGTATAGCATAACTGAGTGTAAATATTACCAAAACAGTAAGGAAACAGTAGTAAAAAGCCCCTAAGGGTCCAAACAATCGGCACAAGGCCCAAACACGGCATTTAGCCCTAAACATAGTAATATTTTTCAAAACACAATAATATTAGACAGTGTTCAACCAAATACGCGACTTAACAGTCGTACGAGACGGACCAAGTCACAATCCCCAATGGTGCACGACCCCACGCTCGTCATCTAGCTTGTGCGTCGCCTTAAAATAGCACAACGATGTGAAATCCGGGGTTTCATACCCTCATGACAACATTTACAATCATTACTTACCTTTATCCGATCTAAACTCTAGCCCGCGATGCTTTTGCCTCTCGAATTGAACTCCGAATGCTCCAAATCTATCCAAAACCAGAATATACTCATCAATATACGCTAAAGGAACAAAACCCACTCGAAAATAACCAATTTACACCAAGAATCCCGAAATTGACCAAACCCGACCCCCGTGACCACGTCTCGAAATCCATTAAAAGTCACAACAATAGAATCCTTACATTTTTACGAGTTCGTACATATCAAATATACCAAAATCCGACCACAAACGACCCCTCAAATCCCTAATCAAAGGTCTCCAATTTCAAGCCCTAGTTCTTCTATTTTAACCACTAATTTCCATAAATTTCAAGCCTAATCAGTGAAATAACACCATAGAAATGAGTTTTAGTTCCAAGAATCTTACCTCCACGAAGTTCCCTTGAATTCTCTCTTCAAAATCTCCCAAAAAGCTCTCAATCCGACTTAAAAATGGTGAAGAAAAGCTTCAAAATCTCCCAAAATCTCCCAAAAAGCTCTTCTCCGCATCTGCGGCGTCGCCCACTCCAAAAATCCAAACTCTCCATCAACCATCCAAATCCATCCCGAGGCCCTCGGGACCTCAACCAACCACGCCAACAAGTCACATACCACTATTCAAACTTGTACCAACTCTCGATACACTCAAAACAACGCTGGAACACCAAATCACCATCGGATTCAAGCCTAAGGATTCCAAAAACTTCTGAATTCCGCTTTTGATCAAAAAGTCTCGTTCGAATGACCTGAAATTTTGCACACACGTCCCAAATGACACAACGGACCTACTCCAATTTCCGGAATTCCATTTCGACCTCTATATCAAAATCTCCACTACCAACCGGAAAGCGCCAAAATTCCAATTTCGCCAATTCAAGCCTAAATCTACCCCGGACCTCCAAAATACATTCCGATCACACTCCTAAGTCCCAAATCACCTCACGAAGCTATCCGAATCATAAAAACCAAATTCCGAGATCGTTTACTCACAAGTCAACTTCCGGTTGACTTTTCCAACTAAAAGGCCAACTTAAGAGACTAAGTATCTCATTACTCTACCAAACCATTGCGAACCCGAACCAACCAATCCGATACCACATAATACAACTGAACAAGACATAAAGAAGCAAAAAATGGGAAAACGAAGCGGTAACTCATGAAACGACCGGCCGGATCGTTACAATAGCTTACACTCTTTATTTTTTATCTAATCATCTAAGCATCAACTGAAGAGAAACCTCCTCTATTTATAGCAGTCGTGGCCTCCAACCACATATTTCATTCCTTGGCCAACAAAGATCAATTTTGTCCACAGAACTTAGATCAGCAAAAATCATAGGCACAGCCATATTTATTTTGCTCTACAATGGATGGACCCCACATATTAATTTCAATTATTAAAAGAAGAAAAAAAAGGTGCCCATGTCTAAATTCTCAATATATATAGTTTTTCTTCTCTGTGTTCATGGCAAGATGTTGAAGCTGCAGATCTCCTCCTTTTTCTCAATTGAAAATTCAGTTGCTCTTAGAGTGAGATTTTGATCATTCTACTAAGAGTGGTCAATTCAAAGATTAAGTGCCTTCTTATCATTGGCGAAGTATTAATACAAAGTACAGCCAACAGATCAAAAGTAAGTAATAATATTCTTTTGTTTCTTTCCCTTTCAAGAATATAGTTCATTGTCTTTTAGTTATAAAGGGAAAGTTGAGTAGAAATGGGGTGAGTAGCCCATGAAAAGGAAAATGGACATAATTGTTCCTACTGTTTCGCATTAATCAATATGGGTACAACACGAACAAAAGCCGTCTAAACTTAGGAAGCAAGATTTACGTACTTTTAACATATTCCAAACTTGTCAATAATACTTAGATTGTTTTAAAATAGTAATCAAATAGCATTTTTAAGATGTAGCCATATATATAGTTTAACTTTTTGATCACTCTCATGTTAGATTTAATTCTTGAAATTTTATCGATAGAAGGTGAAATAAGAGTAATAGATAAAAGAGCATTATTGCTTATGAAGATTAATTTTCGCAGCTATGTAAAACTATATTAATTAACTTTTTTTAGTTAAAATTTCACATATTCTAAAATTACACGACGAGTGTTGTAAGTTATAATATCCTTATTGTTAAGCAACACGTGGTCAAAACTCAAATCTTTCATACTTGAATCTAGAAAAACACCAAGTGGCAAATATAGGTAAAAATAGCACGGGCTAGCCAGTTTTCGGACCGGTCATTCAAAAATAGCCAGCGTTTGCAAAGTCATTGAAAAATAGCCACTATTTTGCTGCAACAGGAACTAGGGCTGCTTATCGGGCGGGTTGGGCGGTTATTTACTCTTAACGGTTTGGCTTATCGGTTATCAACTTTTAGATGTATTAATTCGCTAGTCACCCGATAAGATATCGGGCGGATTCGTATCGGTTTAGCTCTTATCGGGCGGTTATCAGGCGGTTTATCGGCCTAATTCAATATATATTGCACATGACGCAATTTACCAAATTTAACGAGGGTCCAAAATTTGCTTCGCCGTGCTTCAAATGTATACTGATGTTGGTCAAAGAATGGGATTTCTTGCTCTTGTTTTATAACTGCTCCAATTTTCTTTAGATGTCGCTCTAATTTCTAAACAATCCAAAAACACCTGCCGAAATGTGTGCAGACTGACGTTTTTTTTCTTTTACATGCAAGCAAACCTGCAGATGTATGTGTTAAACCCAATTTAATAGCAGATTCTACTCGTTAAACTATCTCTTGTTTGTTAAGTTTTGGTACTTCCACTGCACCTACTGAAGGTGGTAACAATACGTGAAGTAATCAAGTAAATTACTTTTGGTTTGATAGGATTGAAAAGAATGCGCGAAGCATGCAACTAAAATTTGTCTAATAGTAAATTAGTTATAGAGAATAGAGATAGAGTACTGGAAGTGGAAGAAGGGTTTTTGATTATTATATATATATATATATATATATATATATATATATATATATATATATATATATATATATATATATATATAGATAAAAATAAAAATTTTATGTATATATATATTCTTAACGGGTTAACGGATTATCCATTAAGAAAATTGAATAATCCGCCCCCAAACCGATAAGCCGTTAATAAAAAAAATTCAATCTGTTCCCCTTCCATTAAACCGTTAACCCGATACTAATAAGCCATTAAGCTTCGGTTCTGGTTCGATTTTCGATTTCGGTTCGGTTTTGAACACGCCTAACAGGGACCGGTCCAGCATATTATACTGGAGATCGGTGCACCCGTGTATGAACTTCCAGCATATTATGCTGAACCGATATATTATACTGGAACTCCAGTATACTTATGCTGGAACTCCATTATAATATGCTGGAGTTCCAGTATACATATGCTGGAACTCCATTATAATATACTGGAGTTCCAGTATACTTATGCTGGAACTCTAGTATAATATATTGGAATATTTTTCGTATTTTGAACAATATTTTTGTTCAGATTTATCTTTACATGAAAAGTGGCTAAATTTCGATTACTTTTGAAACTGTGGCTATTCTTGAATAACCACTTGTAAATCTGACTATTTTTGAATTTCTCCCCAAATATAGCAAGACAAAGGTAGTATTAGTCTACTTTTTGGATAAACTGATAGTACAAAATTTTTTTACTCTTCTTGTATATAAGTTAAAATCTTTTATTAAAAATTTATCTCGAAAGAATTAAATTAATATTCACTATAATACAAAGAATTTTTACATTATCATATCACGTTTATTTATAGTAGCAGATGATCTGTCTTAATTTCAACATTATAATTTATGAATTATTACTTCTAGATAGTTTTGAATGACCTAATAGCGTAAAAATATCTGACGTTATACCATTTAAATATTCTAGTACTAGTTCTTCGTCTGTTACTTCTCCAGAGGACTTGAGGAGTAGAATTAAGTCATTTCACATGCTAGGAAAGGATGGTGTTTCCAAGAGTGATTCTGCAGAAAAGAAACTTTCATGGCTGCGTTCTCAGATAATTGGTGAAAATATCGATTTTGAGACACCCTTTGGAAAACGTAGGCTTACTTATGCTGATCATACTGCTTCTGGAAGATGCCTTCACTATATTGAAAATTATATCACTAATAACGTCCTTCCTTTCTATGGTATGTTTCCCTTGGTTCTTTCTATATATACCCCAAAAATTTTACACTGTCAGTAGTGTAATTTAACTTCTGATTTTATTTTGTAAAGGTAACAGTCATACCAGTGACAGTTATGTGGGATACCAAACCACGAAAATAGTGAACGAAGCAGCAGCCTACGTGAAGAAATGCTTGGGGGGAGGAGAAGAAGATGCTATCATATTTTGTGGTTCTGGTTCAACTGCAGCCATTAAAAGGCTCCAAGAAGTCATGGGGATATCAGTCCCTTCAATCCTAAGAGAAAAGGTACTCACAAAATGCTTCGGAAATGAAACAAAAGAAAGATGGGTAGTATTTGTTGGCCCCTATGAGCATCACTCTAACATCCTTTCGTGGAGACAAAGTTTAGCAGAGGTTGTGGAGATTGGTTTGGATGAAAATGGCCTTGTGGATATGGAAGCTTTGAGAGTTCAGCTTGAGTTCTACAAGTCTATGAATAGGCCATTGTTGGGTTCATTCTCAGCCTGTAGTAATGTCACTGGAACTTACTCTGATACGAGAGCCATCGCTCGTCTTCTTCACAAAAATGGAGCTTATGCTTGCTTTGATTTCGCCGCAAGGTATGTAACACCGTCAGTGTATAGAACTAACCCCTTATAACATAACTATAATTAAATCTTTATGATAAAACATTACTTCGCAACCTGATTAAAGAAAATCGAATACCAATTGAAGTAGAGGGTTTCTTCAAACAACAAGGGGTAGGGTCAATGATTCAATCAAATGATACTGAGCATGTTTCCCATATCTTCTGGGGGGAAAAAGTAGGCTATTTCTTTGCAAAACTATGCTCAATTTCATACGTAGCAATTCCACCAAGATCTCAATGTGTCTGAGCCTGCTCCACGGATGTATAAGAAATCATATCTTGGGACGGTTGTAAGGCTAAACAAATTGCTTCTGCTCCACGAATAGAGGACTGTGTTAGTTGTAAGAGATGCGAATCCACCTGCTATCATAGGTTAAACTATATTTTTGGTTTACTGTATGCAACTTAAATCCTACTTGTCCTATTTCTACATGTTTCCAGTTTAGGGTATATATTCTTTAACCATTTGTTCTCATCTTGCAGTGCCCCTTATGCAAAAATAGACATGAGATCAGGTGAAATAGATGGGTATGATGCTGTTTTCCTTAGTCCCCACAAGTTTCTTGGAGGGCCAGGGACACCGGGAATCCTTTTAATGAACAAGGCACTCTATCAGTTGAGAACTTCACCTCCATCAACTTGTGGTGGTGGAACTGTTGATTTTGTCAACCCCTTTTATGAAAAGGTATGTCTTTTTAAAAGTGGATACGCCTTAAATAGCGCTATAAAACTATCTTCCCCGCATAATTACTTCGTCCAAAACTTGATAAATAATGGATTGCCCATCTACCCTTCTCGAGAAAAAATCACAAATAGCCACTTTTACAACTGCTATTTGAAATAAGCCACATTTCCAAAACTAGCCGAAATTTAGCCATTTTTATTGGGAAAATAATATTTGGAATAATAATTACCCCCAACTTAAAGCAGCAGACTCGCTTCTTCATCTATTTCGCTTTTTTTGAACTTCAGGACACTGTCCAGGAGTTCAGGTTTTGTATCTTAAAACTCCAGGACATTGTGCTGGAGTTAGAAACTGAAGAACAAGCTAAAAAGGGACATTATCCTAGAGTTCAGTTTTGTAACTTAAAACTCAAGGAAACTTTCGAAGCTGAAGAACAAGCTTTCCTCAGTCCATCAGAGTTGCTTTAGACTAAGATGCTAAGGCTGCAGATAGCACTGAAACGGAAGCACAATGATGCTACTATAAAGTGAGTTAGCTGCAATGAGCAAAAGAAGCTGGGATGACAAAACCAAATAAGTGGCTGCAGGTGAAATACCCAAATGGGTGCATTCTCATTTGTCAGAGTTGATAATTGTTTCAGCATAATATACTTCACTAAGACACCCAAAACTAAAAAGAGAAAAAGAAAGGGAACAAACCGTGGATCTTTATGTAAAGATTGAGCAGCCAAAAAGAATTAAATGAAAGTCATTGTTGGAGAGGACCTGAAGGGCTTGTTGCCATTGCTTTTTAACGATGCAATCAGAAAGTATTCTAGAAAAAATTTGAGGACACTGTCCTGGAGCTTTAAGTTGCAAAAATTGAACTTCAGGACAGTATTCTATAGTTTCACTTGTGCCCAAAAAGTGGCCAACCCATGCTATTTTTACACCCTTCTCCACTTAAATAAAAGACTTTGTATGTGGCAGGTTCGAATCCATAACGTGTGCCTAACCCATACATCATGTATTACACTCTTACCCACTAGGCCAAAGCCCTCAGGGCTATTTTTGCTTTCTTTCTCTCAGTTACAAAAAGGCACTCTGCATGGGGCAATACCATATCATCCCGAATCTTTAAAGAACAAAAACTATAAATATCAAACTAGATTATATAAACCAGAGTAAACTTTTCTGTGTTACAATAAAAAAATATTGGAGAAGAGAAATTATATAACTAATTGACACATCTAACTGTTTTTCTTCAGAAAATGTTTGCCTTTTCTGTTTACTTTCTTCTCTTTTCAGCTCAGCTCTAAGGATAGTTACTTGATTTATGATACAATTACCAGGATACAATCTATGTGGAGAACATTGAAGAAAGGGAAGAGGCTGGAACACCACCAATCATCCAGAAAGTGAGAACAGCTCTAGCATTTTGGGTGAAAGAGTTCATAAGTCACAAAGTAATTGAAAGAATGGAGCACAGCTACATTCAACTTGCACTAGAAAGGCTTCTCCTGAACCCTAACATACGGGTTTTGGGAAATGTAACAGCCAAGAGACAAGCTGTGCTTTCTTTTCTCATTTATACCACAACTCACTCTTCATCAAGTGATAACAGTGGTGAAAACAACAAGCTTTACCTATGGAGAGAGACGGGGAACAAGAAAGATAAGCCTCTTCATGGCAGTTTTGTCGCTAAACTGCTTAATGACTTATTTGGTATCCAGGCTAGAGGAGGGTGTGCTTGTGCAGGACCCTATGGACATACCTTACTCAAGATTGATGAGCCTCAGTCACTTGCCTTAAAAGCTGCAATCGAGTTGGTGAGTCTACACTTTACACATATGCATCTTAGGAAGTTCACTAAGTTTTCTAAATTCCATCTCTATATGGAGGGCATATTTGGTTAGTAGATTGTTGGGTACACTATAATTGAACTTCAAGGTTTTAGACATTCAGTATTTATTTGACATTTAACAGGGCTATACTGGAGTGAAGCCAGGATGGACAAGGGTCAGTTTTCCCTACTACATGTCCAAGGAAGAATTTGAGTTCATAATAGCAGCAATAGAATTCATAGCCATTTATGGACAAAGGTACCTTCCAATTTACCATTTCAACTGGAAGAGTGGTGCTTGGACTTTCAAAAAAAAGGCTTTCGAGGAGGCACTCATTGGGAAAGATCAAAATTGCCATTTTTGTGGCTCGCCAATGAAGGGATTGAACCTAGATTCCCACAACACGAAAGACAACAACCATGGAGAAGGCATCACAAAAGAAGGCCTAATTTGCAGGTATGTAAAGTACCTTGAGACAGCCAAGCGCATTGCTGAACTCCTTCCCAAGTTCCCGCCTCAACGGTCGATACCTGAAGATATAAACCCTAATTTTGTACCATTTAGAGTCTGAAGATAGTAAATCACATCGCTGAACTTATACTATTGGAAAGAGAATGCTTGTTCTCATTCTCCAATATGATCGTGCAGTTGTCTAATCTTTGGTACGGTAAATACAAGTGTTATTATATCTATCTATATTATTATAAAAGCATGAATACGACGATGGAAGACCAAAATAGCCCTAAAATATAACTATACTATTGGATATAATAGTAATATTATTATTTTCCTTTTGTTTTGAATTTAGTTTGATTTAGGAGAAAGAGCGTGTTTAGGAATTCTATTCAAATTGGTTTATGAGTTCCAATTAACTTTTCCATCTTTTAGTTTATATAGCGTTTGAATCGCCCATTATTAGGAGCAATGTAGCTTCAAAGGGTATAAAATACCGACTTTATGAGCGGACAAGGAGAGAATTGAATGTAGGATTGAGAATTTAACTAAAGTTATAATAATGTCTAATTTATTTTCAAGAAGATAAAATACCTAGGATATTAGGACCGAGGATTTAAATTAAAGTTTTTTTAATGGTTAATTTTAATTTTAATGGAGATAAAATACCTAGCGTATTAGCCGTGTTATTTATTTTTAAGGGAGAGAATGTACGAGTAGTCAATAAGCAACTTGTGCTGGTATAGCAATCATAGATAGAAGCAAAATATTGAGCGACAAAAATATATCAATTTTTGAATAACAATATTCGGATGAAGACGAAAAATACCTATTTGATTGTACCACACCTGTTACTATTAAATGAAGATTTTTTTTCCTTTGAATAACATTGTAAATGCAATCGATTTGTAGAGTTCCAAGGAAATCTTTTTGAAGTTGGGATTCAATTTTTTACTCCTACCGTCTCAAATTATCTATTGTGTTTCTCTTTTACACACCTCTTAAGAAATACTAATTAGGAGGAAGGTTGGACTATTTTATCCTTCTTTATGTTATAAGATATAATCTCTCTTCATTGAATATTTATTCTATTTATATGTTATCTCCATTTTCAAGAACAATTATTATTAAGGGTAAACTGAAAAATATAATTTATTCTGTCCTGGACTTCTAAAATGCCAAATAATATGAGACAACTATTTTAAGAAAACACAACAGATAATTTGAGACGGAGGAAATAACTTTAATTAACCAGAAATAGAAACTCTAAAAGTTTCAAAGCAAAACCTTATTTCTGTTGGGACTCATTTCCTTTTGTTAAGTAACAACTAATTAAAACTTAAATTCCGAAGTCAAACTTTATTTCTGTTGGGGCTAACTTAAGCAACGAGTAACTAAAACCACTAAGTTCTTAAAGTAAAACCTTTTGGCGGTGGAATTTAAAATACACAATTTCTTTCCTTTTTCTANATATATATTTCACTCAGTGTACGTGAAAAAAAAAGTGACGAACTTATTTTGATTTGTTCATAGATTGATCCAAGAAACGAGAATTGACTTCCTTAATTAAGTCTGTTGTTCCTTAGTAGCTCAGTGCCTTCGTCTTGAATCATTATTTAATCACAAAAAGAAAGAAATATCAAATTAAATGTCACTAACATGTTGCCCTAAGCAGCATTTTCTTCTTGTATACATGCATGCATTCAACGTAAAGGACGTGGATCCATGTTTACTACAGACTGTCAATAGTCAAACTAACTAGAAATAAGAAAAGCTCAATTAATTAATATAGTTGGGAGAATCTCTACAATAACATCTTCTAGTTGTTAAAAATAATCAGATTTGCTTATAAGAAATTTTTAATTTATCTACGTGTTTCACATATATCAAAGTGTTTATAAGCTAAAATTAGTCAAAAATTATCAGTCGGTTACCTCCAACTTATCAGCTTATAATTAAGTACTTTTGATTTGGCAAAATATTACTACTACTTTATCCTTAATATTCTTTCCTAAGTATCAAAATACTCTTGGCCAAAATAAAACTCCTGACTGTTGATTTTCATTGTTCATTCTTCTCTTTGTACATTTATGTTTTAATTTATAATTTTGTAAATAATTTTAAGGACACATTAGTCATTTTAGCAGATAAATTGTTTATCGACACATTCTCATCACTTATTTATTAAAAATAATTTTCAATACTTAATACTTATTAGCTACTTATAGTTTTTAATTTTTTCTTGAAACCTCCGTTTGATTGGTTTGTGTTTTATCCCCAAAAAGACTTCTTAATTATTGCTGCAAAATTGCAGACATCAGGTAGTAATAATGCCCAAAAACTGATCTTCTCCTGTTAAACTGCTAATTTATTTATAGTATCTAATGCAGATTCTTGTACCAACCAATTTTGGAAATTTCTTAAACTATTGAAAACTCTTGGCTTTGAACAAATTGGTTATTAAATTATTGGCCAAACTAACAAAATCTTGATCGCATACAATGTCTAGGGACGATAACAACGATGGTGCCAAGGTGGTGACAATGATAACATTAATAATGATAACAACATCATTCCTCATGAGTCAAAAGATTTGGTTTTAACCAGGAGATTTATGTCCAATATAATTCATAAGGCTCCATTAAATTAAGTATTTACAGTCAAACAAATTTAATAGTCTCTTAGGTAAATCTGGTACTTGTATTAGGTTAGGCTGTCTAGATTACATCCCTTGAGGTGCGGTCCTTCCTCATAAGATTTCATTTTTGAATTCACAGCTTTGAAGCTTTTTAATGGATGTCAATGGAGTTTTTATTGGATTAACATAGTTCCCAATTCAATCTACTCGCTTTTAATTAATACTATTTTGTTTATTGATTTCAAAAAGCTAAAGAATGATAACTAAAATGATTCTCTTCATCAGAGCTAATTTCTTTCTTATTTACTTCCTCGTTTTCATAGGATCTGAAGTAAGAACTTTCCTAGGTACTAATCGTCTCTCTTTTTTCCACTTAACACTAGTATCATTTCTTTAGTTAATCCACATGAAGATATTAATATAAGAATACTAAGAGAGAGAGAGAGAGAGAGAGAGAGAAGTCCAAAGCAATAAAATAAAGAGAACAACAAACAACTGGTCAGAGTGCAAAGAAAATGATTATGAGAGAGGAGCTATACGTGAGAGAACGAACTTACCGAATTTTGGTGCTCATACAATGTGAAAAAAATCCAAGTTTTCTAGGACCTATACTTGAGAGAACGAGCTTACCAAATTTTGGTGCTCATATTATGTAAAAGAATCTGAGTTTTGACCATTATTAACCCCTTAGAAGCTCTTGTACAGTCGATGTGGGAGGTTATATATCTCCAACATAAAATTATTCTTTAACCAGGAATCTAGTAGCAGCCAATGCCAGAGTAAAGTCCCTTGGTTCAATTCCTGAAGTTATTACTCCCAGGGCCCATTGTTGCATCCAAGTAACAGAAACAGAGAGAAAAAAATTTCGACAGATAACGTGAACAAGTGCAAGCGATAAGGTGGGTATCCATTGCGTATGTATTATCACCTGTTCTTATGCAAATGCTTGACAAGATGTGAAAATGATGGTCCTTCGAGCTGACCAGCTTCCAGCTTATCAAATATTTCAACTAAGCCTTTCCTGCATAATTTAGCAGATAATTACGTTGCTTTTAATATGTAGATGAAGAGTCCAAGGCCACAAAACTTGATCCAACATGCGCAATTTCAAAGTTTTAAGGACTTCTATATGACTCTTCCCCATAAGAATGCTAAGCTGTTTCCCCAACAGCACCTCCAACATGCCAGTCAAGATGAACTTTCATCTTACCATAGCACTCCCTGATTTGTAGGTGAACTTTTCAGCTATTTCTATCCCATGTACTCATAGCCTCTTTGTGAAGCATTAAAATATAAAAGAATGGTTGATTTGTGCCCTAAATGAAGGCACTGGTAACACCTCAATAAAGAAAAATTCCAAGCTTAGCAGTGCTAAAAGAAAACTTGAAAAATCACCCTTCTAAAATTGATAATATCAAACAAAAACTTCACTTGCAAACCACACGAACTGAAACTCTATACCAACCAAAAGCAACAGCAATATTTCATTAATTAATTGAGTACCTGTCAGGAGTGATTGTTTTTCGGTGGCCTAAGAATCTGCGGTGCCCCTCAACTGCTCTTGCCATATTACCTGAGTGTGATGGAATGAAAACGTCACTCTCCACAGAGATGAGATAATCGAGTGCTGCAGTTTGTGAGGCATGATTGGCAAACCCTCTCAGTTCTTCCGGCGTTGCCAGCATTTCCTGCCATCAGTAAGACATTTGGTTTGGTAGGTAGAATACACTATTTGTGAAAGAAATTAACTTCGAGCTGCATGACTGCCAGAATGATAAGGTGCAGGTGCAAACCTTGAAAATAACATTAGGAAAGCGAGATGTGAGCTCTGAGAGGTGAGTGTTACCACCATAAATTTCTCCAGCAGCAATATAAATCAATGTTGACGGAGGATAACCAAGAGCCTGAAGAAATAATCCAACCTCCTTCGGAGTGAGAGGGCAGAAACCATCAATTCTCTGTTCAGTTGAGTTGATAACCTTAATCTTCCAATGATTTGTATTCTCTCTAGTCATGGATGAGTAACATTAGATATAACATAACACATTGGTTGTCATTCTAAAGAAAGATCATTGCTACAAGCCTACAACTGAAGAAAAGGGAAAAGATCTAAGCAGAGTCCGCCCTCTTACAAGAAACCATGACACCAGATGAATTGGAGCAGTTGCTTTGATGTTAAATAAAATACATAGATGACATTTTGACATGCATACTATAGTATGTGTCTCACAGAGCCTCTGTGTATGAGTAAGTTGTACAGAAGAAGAGCTTCTGAAATTTCACAATTCAATTTGAAGGCTCTAAATATCCTGTGTAAGAGAATACACTTGTCCTCGTGGTTATGTAAGGATTTCCAAAGGAAACATAAAGTCCTAGGCCACTTCACTCATTGCCTGAAGGTTTTTGGTTGGATGCCCAGATTCTTTCAAAATAGTACCAGGCAGGCACAGGTTGTTCAAGTTTCACCGTCACCCATTATTGAAAAGAATTTTTACGTGCTTGCGCTATGAAAAACAATCAGGCATGCACGTAAGGGGATGTGTTGAAGACATATTTAAGTAAATTAAGAGTGTGCACTCTCTAAAAGCTCAAGTTTTTAGATGAGATGGTCAGACATTTCAACTTGATATCGGCGCCAAGCTCAATCCAGTTATTGTGTGTCTCAATGTTGGAACCCCATATTATGTTGTCCATGCTCCAATTGGCAGGATTAGGCGTGTGGGGGTTTAAGTGTCTCATATTGGTGGAAGTATAGGTCGTTTGTCTCCTTATAAGGTTTTCGGCAATCCTACCTCATGAGCTAGCTTTTTAGATTGACTCAGGCCCAAGGTCGATTTCTTTACATGGTATCATAGCCAAACTTTGGTGAGCCGCATTCTCTCTTCTAGTTCTATTGCTCTGATGCTTCTCTCCCTCAACTCAACCTATGGAGTTGCGCTGTGCTTCTCTCTCTTTATTCAGCCCATTGAGCTACAAACTTTGCCCGGCCCACTTCTTAGCCTGCTGAGCCTACTATCCTCTTAGTTCCAGCCCACTCTTTAGTCTGTTGAACCTAATCTCTCTCTCTTTATATACATTAGGTCCACTCTTAAATCTTCTCAACAAAAAAAGGACAAATTTCAGTGCACGGTAACGCAACAACGGGGTTACACATGCAGGAAGGTGTTAAATAATACACTTGCCCCTCATCTGTTATGTAAGAGTTTCCAAAGGGGTTTATAAAGCCTTAGGCCACTCCATCCATTGCCTTAGGTTTTGGGTTGGATGCTCAGATTCTTTCACAACCTGTATGTATAAACTTGTGATCAAGGAACTTGCCGCTCCTAAATAACCTACACGCTATGATTGAGACGCAATAATCTCATTGGGCTCAGAAAAATAAACAGATCGAAGAAAGGTGGTTTAGCCCTCCTTCATGCAGATAATCATTAATACAACGAGCTTAATTTAAGGCATACATTATAGGAAAATCATGACAAAATATGATAGTGATAATGAGAGAGTTATAGATAACCTCATCACCCGGAGCTCCTCTGCTTCTGCATCAGTAAGACCGTACGTACAGCCAGTAAAAGACAGCATGTCCTTCTCATATCTCAAATGGAGTGCAACATATCTATTTGCTCTTGTTCGGAGCCGGTCCACAAGCTTCTGTAGTATCATCATCATCATGTATTACGAAACCCTAATTAATGAGGAATTCTAGTTGGAGACCTTACAAATGAGATCCAAAACATAAAAGGATGTAGATAAACTTGAATTTAGGGTGGCAAACAAGTGGATCGGATCGGATGTGGGCGGGTCAAAAACGGGTAATGCAAAAACGGATACATTATCCGACCCGACACATATTTAATACGGATAAAAAACAGGTTAACCGGTGGAAAATATGAATATCCATATTATCCATGGCTTCTTGAATATGATCACTTTTGGGAGAATTCCTAGCCTCCCAAACTTGAGGAACCCCTAATTTGAGGCATTACAAATGTAAAAGTTAAACCCATTAGTTATCCATTGGTTATCCATTTTCTAAGTGGATAATATGGTTCTTATACATATATGACCTGTTTATAAAAGGTTCATTATCCAACCCACTTTTAATGATAATATGGGTAGATAACTGTTTTCTTTTAACCACTTTGCCAGCATAAAGAGGCATGAGAATCCTACACCTAATATTACAGCATATTTATTTCATAATTTGAATGCCATTCTTAATCAAGTAGATCTGGACACTAAAAAATTTAGTGGAAATACCATAGCCAACAAAAAGATTCAACGTAGTGTGACTATCCAAAAGGGAATCGCAAAACTACATACCCCCTCCGTTTCAGTTTATATGACGCAGTTTGACTTGGCACGGAATTTAAAGGGGGGAAAAAGAAGATTTTTGAAACTTGTGGTCTTGAAGGTTAAAGGGTAAAAGCTTTGTGGGGCCACAACATTTGTGCGGCTATAAAAGCTTTTCATAAAGGGAGAAATGGGTAAAATTGAAAGTTTAAAGTTAGATTATCGCCAAATATATAAATGTTTCATTTTTCTTAAAAGGGAGAAATAAGGAAAGTCTATCATATAAATTGAAACGAAGGGAATAAGTGTTTCTGGTGTGACCAGAACAACTATACCAAAACTGTAAGCAAATTTCTCAATGATTGTTCTAACCTTTCCAAGTCTCTCAATAGGAGGAGAGAAGCGGAGAGCATTATATAGAGCACGACATCTTAATCTCTGAATATCAAGAGGCAGTTCATTGTTTGCAAGGCGAGAATCAGATTTAGCAACATGAATTACCTGCAATTAAGATGCAATAAGCCAATTTTCAATTTCAGACATATAATTTGCTAGAGAAGACAAGAGAAAATTAGGATCAAGTCCCCCGAACAAAAGGAAATGGAAATGGAGACTCTTTGATTATGGATTATATTGATAATATCAACATAATAAACTGATAAAGTTAATAAAACGACAATTCAAATCCGCTCCAGGATTTGATAAATTTTGGGATTAAATGTCATCTCTCTGACATCTCATAGTAGCTGATACTTTTAGAAGGGCTTTAATAACTGACTATTGAAAAGGCAGTTAATTTTTTCTTGCCTAATAAATTCCAATGGTCAATAATAGTCTTCCATGTACAACAAGGAATCGGACTGATAAATATTCACAAGTTTTTGGTAGTAATGCATCCATATGTTAGCACCACCTGGAGTCAAGCATTGGCAGTGATATAATACACTCGAAGTTTTTTATTTTCTGCTAATAATGGGTGAAGATGTCCCTTATTTTCCATTGAATTGAATAACATAACCGAAGGTTATTTATCATATTATTTAATACTTTCATATAAAAATCAGAGGGTTTATTGTGTAAATGTTGTTTGGAAAGAGACACTATCTTACTTGGTGCAACAAGAAAAACTGATTCACTACGACCACCATGAACACTACTAACATGTTGAGCATATAGATATATAATACAGTTCAGCTAGAGAACACATTATCATAATAACTTCACCAACGACATCATGTTCCATGGTCGTCCATTTAAATATTAACAATTTCCCTTGACAGCAAGCAAGGGCAACAAGGTAGCAATAATTTCTTGTTTTGGGTCCATTTCAAGAGAGAGATTATGATAATCTACTTCTAAGAAGAAGGTGATAGGAATAAGATTTACATGCCTGATGCTCCTTCCACAATTGCGTCATTTCTTCATAGTAACCCACTCCTGACCATGACGTAAAGTGCTTCCTAGCTCGAGGTAATGATTCTATTTCTTTGGGAAGCTCTTTAATAATCCTGAGGTCCCCTTGTAATGTTTCAATGAAATGGTTCTCATCAAATATATCTGAAAATGTACTGTAAATTAGCCCATTAGAACAAACAAGAGTAAGTATGTTTAGATAAAGTGAAAATAAAAAAGAATTGCTAGAGATTAAAGCACTCATCAGCATTCTAGAAGAAACAAGAAAAGGCCACAAACAGTCTCAGGCAATGTATAAAACATTTCTGAAAGAATGACAAGCAATGTAAAGTTGTGAGAGACACAGTAGAGAACAAAATATGACCTTGAATCTTGCCAGAACGATCGCTTGTCCAATTGAGGAATTACCAAAGTTGCATTCATTACGTGTGCCACTGCCACCATGTCAGCTATCTGCAAGTAAAAAAAAAAGAAAAAGCAAATTGACAAATTAAGACTGAAGGGAAAAATTCATCAACATACAAATATGTGGAGACATATTTGCTTAAAAAATGGGCATGACCACAATGATATTTCAATAATGAGATGTGACCACATCCACAATCAACAGCATGAAAAATTCGCAAGTCAGCTCTCTACAAGTCATGGCATAATCGTCTTATCAACGAAACAGCAAATTAGCAAAACTTAGAAGCTTATGGAACACTAGCTCTTAGTAATTCAGGTGACACTATATCTTTCACCAAAGAGTAAATCTTATATCATTTTCCAGCTGTACTTCTCCAATAAAAACTAAATTCTCCTACCAATCATGCCAGGCTTTGTCTTATCTTCTACTCAGCTATTTTAGCCAAAGCCAATATAGAATTTATTCAGCTATTTTGCCCACAACTTCGTATGAGACTGCTTTTTCTTGTTAACTTCTCTTCTCCCTTTATCTATGGATGCTACTTCCTAACATATAATTCACTCCAAAACTGTGAATAGACTTTTTAAGGAACCACATTTCCAAGCTGAAGGCTTCTTAATAGCTCATCTTCAATCATGTCAACATGTTAAATGATACCCCAGGAATCTGCGCAGAATCATATACAAGCTACCACATGTCCACTAGCATTTCCAAGTTGGGCTAATTCAAAATGTTTAGCTTGTTTAACCATAGCCCGAGTAGAACAAAAGCTATTCCATTGAAATTTGTGGTTTAAAACAAGATGATTATGTGTTGCACAGTTGGGTCTACAAGAGTGGGAAGAGAAGTCCAAGGGCGTCGAAGTTTGCACCTCTAGCCGTTATGTGGGTGATATGGAAAGAGAGAAATAGCAGATTTTGAAGGGGGTGAGCTAGACGTTGTAGAGTTGCAAAATAGTCTTTTTTTCTGTAGTTTATTTTTGGTGTACCTATGAGGTGTCTATTTGTATAGATGATTTGGTTTCCTTAGTTGAGAACCATATTTCGGTGTAGGTTCTCTTTGTTCCGTATACTTCTTTTAATAAAATCATCTACCTTATCAGGAAAAAAAACAAGAATGATTATGTAACATACAGAAAACGGAAAATAGAAATCAAAAAAAAAAAAAAAAAGATGAACTTACACCCGTCCTCATTTGATTTAATCCCCCATTACTTTTTACAGTTAAGTAGCGAGTCCATCCTAGAGCAGCTGGACAAGAAGAATAAATTCTGCATAAGACTTTCGAGCGGAAAAAGTTGTGGCACATAAAAATTTCATATTGTGCCTGAGGTGGTACAGGCTATGTTGCGCGGACTCTCCAAAATGTTGCCACACCCGTGTCGGATCCTTAAAAAATGTACTACCTTTGGAGGATCCGGCACGCACCCGGCGATATTTTTGGAGAGTCCGAGCAACATAGGGTACAAGTCAAGGAGATTGAGATAGAGAAAGCAGAGGAAACAGCAGGCATGATATTTTTCTTTTATGACCAAGAAATCTGCTGTTTCAGCTTTGAATCAGCACATGCATGAACTGATAGCACCATAAGAGTAGATAGAAAAGAAATTGTTTCCCAAAATAACTATGAACACCCCCTCCCCCAAAAAAGAAAAATCAGGAAAATCGAGATCTTGAGAAAATCCAGATGAGTATCTCCTTTATAGAACATAGAAAAGCATTAGTGCTCCCAAAAGGAAATGGAGATACTATTTCCAGTTTAAGTTGCAGGTAGCAGATGAAGCACAAGCTATTCTAATAGAGTTTAACCTTTATATCTCACAGTTGGCTTGACGCATGAATGTAAACCATGGCTGTGTGAAGCTTCCCAGACAGAATTATCTGCATTCTGCAAAAGACAGGAGACATTCTCACTATCAGGAGTCTATAACAATTATCATTATGAGAGCTAGTCACTGATGCAAGCAAGACACCAAAACACTACGCAGACAACTCCAAACATTTTCAAACTGGCCGGACAAGTTACACCAAGGACAAATGAAAAATATTCCTTAAGATTCTAATTTATCTGTTATACAAAGTACATAACTTACATATTTGCTCTTGTATAAGTTGGAAGAAATAAGTTGAATAGGGTTGACCCTAAAAGAAATAAAACTCATAAGCACGGGAAAAGGACGAAACAATCCTAGAGCAAAATACATGTGGAAACAAATTAAAAACTTATTCCTTAGAACGACAAACATGTATACTTGAAATATCTAGCTACTATAATGCTGATGAATCCTGAAACGAAATTTCTCAGCAACTATCCCAGTACAAAGAAAAATCATAAAAATGGAAGAGAGATATAAAAACCAATAGCATGACATAAACTTGTTATTTTCCTTTCTTTTCCAAAAGGCTCCTTATCATTCTTCAATTGCTTATTTTGCAGGAAGCACTTAAACAAGTACAATTAAGACAAGCCACAAATATACATTCTTCAATTGCTTATTTTGCAGGAAGCACTTAAACAAGTACAATTAAGACAAGCCACAAATATACAAAAGGTGAAATACATAAATGGCCCCTTTATGGCTATATGTTGTCCACAACGACCAAATAGACACCTCAACTGACCGTATTACTAATTACACACTTCTTCCCGACTGAAGTGCGACCTCGTGAACCCCTCACGCTGACATGGCAAAGTGTGTGCTTTATATTAACATTTGAGCGCGTGAAACCCTTAAAATTAAGTTTTTTTCTTTTTCTTTTTTAAAATTAACCTGACTTTATGTGAATCCCACTTACCTTCATTTTCACACTTTCTCCTTCAATTTTTTCACCTTCGATTATAAGTTATGAAATCAATTTTTGTCATTTATGAAATCAAGTTTTGTCATCTAATCACTCTCACAGTGTCTGATTATAAGGTATAAAGAAAAGGAAAATAGATTTGAAAGAGGATTAATTGGTGGGAACTGAAGGTGACAGTGGGGGACTTGTCGGCGAGGAACAGAGTCGTTGTCGCCGGATCTGCTGTTGTAGCTGTCTGCTGCTGCTTTGATGCTTTAAATCTCTAACCTTTACGGGCTTGACCGCTGTTGATTTAATTTTTCTATTTCCAATTTGTTGTTATTTCTACTGGATAAGTTATTTATTTGTGGAGATATTATGATGTATTCATCTTAGCTCGCCTCATTTGTGTATGTAGTTTTTCTGTTAATGAGCATTTATATATCCACCAAGAAAATTTGGCAATGACATGTAGGCATTGACGAGATCAGAGAGCTTTTGCTTGTGTAATCTCTTGTGTACTTGGGTTGTAGGAGCTCTGTCAATTCAAATTTTTGGTCAGTCCGGTAAGACTCCATTTCTGCCGGCCTGGAACTCGCCGGAAGTTTGGATTAATTTTTTGGTTGCTTTTGTTTTAATTATTACAAATTATTCATGTTGTTCTTTAATTGGTCCATTTGATATGTCATTGGAAAGTGTAACACACGCATATGTTTTGCTGCACCCGGGTGTTTACTTGGTACACTTAATAGCCACTTGAAGTATTTAACTTATCCATCAGATCGTTGAAGATAACTTTTTTTTGATAAGGTAAATAATTTTATTAAAAATTAGGGATTAACCCCGTGTACAAGCCGTATACCAAAAAAAGAGAACCTGCAAAATAAAGGGGTCGTTTATGTATTTCGCGTATACAAAATAAAGGATCACACACACGGCACTTATTTTACCTTTTAAGGTACCAAAACATGTTCACACTATTTCATAAAAATTTAAGGAGTAAAGCTCATCCTATCATTTGAAAATTTTTAGGAACTAAAGCCCTTTTTTACTATCACTAATGTCGTCTCTTTTTTCTTTCTTTTTTCTTAAAACAAATTGAAATTTCACTTCATATAACAAACAGAAATAAAACTTGAAATTTATCCAACATATTGTTGGATAAAAAAGAATTGTGATAGGTCGATGGCCAGCAAAAAATTAGTTTAATCATGATGAATCCTCTGAATACTGAACACAATGGATTAAAACTATTCATCCAGCTCATCATAATAAATTTGGAATTGAGGTGTAACTGATTGATTGAATATTCATTGCCTTTCTTGCCCCTACACTTTCTTCTTGATAATTCAAATTTCTTGTTGTGTTGTGCCAAGGAAAGCAAGCAAATACTGAATCAGAAAGCTCTTACCAAATTGAAATGTGAAGACAAAAGATAAGCATATCTGCCACAAGGCCTATTTACATACTACCAATTTCAGTTCTATATTAGGTTATCACCACTAGGCCTCTTTAAGTTGACAATTTGCCGATTTTGCCTTGTTTTTTTTTTTTTTATATCGTTTACCCATGTTAAACTAGGAGGTCCAAGAACTATGTCAATCCACAAAAGCATTAAGTAGGATGATAGCAAATTTCCATTTTTTATAACGAGTCGCACGATAACAAACTCAGGAGAAAGCATTTCAAAAGTATCCCATACCGCAAGCATAGCGAAAACAACTGAGAAACTAAAGAATTTTCACAGAGACAGGTAAGAGTTTCTAAGTCTTAAAGTTTCTGCAGTAACGTAATCTGAACAAAACAACACTAAGTTAGCTTGCAACATCAACTGCGACTTAGGGTAAGTTGACTGGCAGAAAGTTGGCTAGCAACTTGATTCAATTTTAAATAAGTTGATTTTCAACTTGATTACTAATCAGAGTAAATCCTTGTGCCTCTATCTCTATTATTATTATTATTATCATATTTTGTTTTCCTGTGTCAACCAAATGTAATTTAGCTCCAAAATGCTGACCACCAATTTCAATCCAAATAAGAAGCTAAAATTCTCAGAAATTTAACAAATTATCCAGATACTTTCTAGGCCAAATTACAAAAAATAGCACATATCACAATTCACAAATACAAATAAATGAATAAATAAGTAATTAACAGACCTCTTCGGATTCGGGCTCCTTCTTCTCCGATACTACGAGAGGCTTTTGCTCATCTTCTGATATATCTTTAGAGTACAAAAAGAAAACGAATATTGAGAAAACAAAGAGGAGGAAAATGTAGAGAGTGATTGAGAAATGAGATGTTCTTCTTGTTGTCCTATGGCCTCTGTTCACCATTTTTTTCTTTAAAAAAAAACTCGAAAGAACTCTGCTGCTATATTTCTAGGCTGATCAATGGCTACAAAATTTAAGCATTCTGTTGCTTAAAATTTGAAGTATCAAATTGTGAGGAATTTATTGGTTTGGGTTGGGATTCTGAATCAGTGTTAAGAGTTGGAAGACGATATCAGAGGATGTTTAAGTTTGAGAAAATTGCACTTTTGCACCCCCTACTTTATAGATAATTCTTAGATTGCCCGGATTTCTTACACTGGTCCATCTCAGCTCCATTTCCTTTTTTTTCTTTTTTTATGAAGGCAGTGTAACATGAAATATATATTAATTTGTAAAACATGCAATATGTTATAAATAGAATTTTATTTATGGTGAATATCTATATTTAGAGAGATTCTAGGGTTTATTACTTGGTGGCTAAGTCACCCTCTCCCTATAAATAGAGGGTTCTATTCCATTGTAATTCATCCCAAAAAGCAATAAGAATTCTATCTCTCTACTTTTCTCTGCAATACTCTTCTTCTTTTATTGTTCATAGTACGTTATCAGCACGAGACTCTAACCAATTGAGTAGAAGCTTTGGGATTGAGCATAATGATTGTCAATTGTTCCATGAACTTTATTCATAATTAAATTCTGGATTTAAGGTAAGTATTTTACTGTATTTTTCTCTTTTATTCTATACTTTGATTTAGATACAAGCAAAGACAACAAAGTTTGATTATAACCCTAATGGAGTTTGTATGAAATTATAACCACCTGAAGTGGTAAAATTTCTATGCCTCGCCATGATCAAATTCATGTATGATTGTGGGCAAAGAATTGAAAACCCGTCCCATTGAATTTGCTCCATTCTCATTCCCTTAAAAGAATGTGATAGCAGTATGTGACAAGTCTGAAAGAAGACAAAATTATTATTATGAATGTATCAATGGATATGGACGTGGCAATAGACGAAATTATAATCGTCATCATTTGTGGTAATGAGAACAATAAGGATTCTTAAAATAATCTTTCACTCTGTGAAAAATATTTGTCATCGATTTGACATGAGATTTTGTAAAGCACATATAGATGATTATGGTCCATTCATGATGTGAATGTGACAACATCTTATTTATGAATACATATTCATTCTTGAAAGAATATGAACGTGCTAGTGGTAGTGAATATACCGCACTCACCTCTAGAAGGAGGTTTGAGAGGAAATAAGAAAATAATGTCATTATTATGGCATAAATGGTCATTGGTCACGTACTTATTGTACGCCAAAATATTTTGGCATTGTGATTATTAAAAGACAGCGATAATGCAAGAAACAGAACTTGCATATAATTTTGACCATAACCATAATGGTATAACTTTCTCTTTAAAAGAGATATTCACCATATTGATGTTGATGAATATGTGGTAGTACCAAATTAATTGAGAGCTCTGGAAGAGCCAATTATTACTGTTTTGGAGAAATAAAATTGTCGTTGTAAGTCTCAAAGAAACTTATTTAGTTTCTAAAGTATTCGCGAAAGCGGTTGGTTATATTGAGACTATAAATAAAGGAAAGATTTAATATCTTCTATTACTACAACTTATAGCTGGGTAATATATATGTGAAAAGGTACCCGCTTTATTCTCCAGTTTGTACTACACAAATAAAAGAATACCACAATAAAGTGGATGTTTATTGATATTAAAACCCATATCATAATAAACTTGGAGTTTATTGATAATTGCACATGTCATGGTGTAAACCTGAACTTTATCAATATTGATAATTTATTCAGTTGGCATAATTAGTTTAGCCATATCAATTTAAGTATGATGTGCAAAAATAAAAGAGAATTCACATGGGTAAATATTAAAGAACTAGAAAGTTCTTTACGAATTCTCTTATGTTGCATGTTCTCATTAATTAATATACCAACTAAAATTGGGATTGAATCCATGAATACTGGAAATATCAAAGGTGAATATGGGCCCATTCACCTGCCATGTATACCACATAAGATGCATCTATGAGATGGTTACATGTGCGATTATTATTAACCCGCAACCTGGCCGGTGTTTGCGAGGTAACTTGCTCACTAATTTAATTTCGAGCATAATTTCCAGATTTCCTATTCAAGATAGTTTATCTTGATAAGTTGGTTTACATCACAACTGGTTTAGCAAGATGATTTATTGAGTGCCNCTTTCCTAGGTACTAATCGTCTCTCTTTTTTCCACTTAACACTAGTATCATTTCTTTAGTTAATCCACATGAAGATATTAATATAAGAATACTAAGAGAGAGAGAGAGAGAGAGAGAGAGAGAGAGAGAGAGAGAGAGAGGGAATTCCCAATTCAATTCCTAATATAATGGGATACTCATTAATACTAAATTGTATATAATTGGTCAATTGTATATCAACTTGTAATTAAGTTAAAACCTATTTTAAACATTGAGGGTAAATAAGTTTCTAATGTAGTACATATTGGTAAAAATATTAATCGAAAGACCCAGAGACCCGCTCACCCAACCGTTTAAATTAAATCTTAATAGGTAGATAAAATATACATAATTTAATGGAGTATATAATATGTGTCTAATCGTATATAATCTGTGTGTACTGGTTAGAAAAAGTAAACCGAGAACTCGCTCGGCATCCAATATAGTAAACTGAATAATAGTGCAAAACTTGACAAAATGTAGTCTTAAATTCGATTTATAATTTGACCGTAAAAAAAGTAGGAAAAAATATAAATAGGCAAAATTTAAGAAAAAACTTCACAAACCTAACAGCAGAAGGTATTTTACACATGTGGCAATTAAATAAATACATTCCCTGGCAGATAGCTTAAATCATGTACCCATAATCACGTACCTCAAGCATTAATTTCCTTAAAAAGGAATTAAGTTACACTATAAAAAAGACTTGTACTTATTTATTATTCACATTTATATTATCTGTTCGTTCTCATTTAAAAAATGAAATAAAAGTATGAGACCAAATAATCTGGAATATAATGTATAACAATATACATATAGAAGCTGTGACGACCCAAAGGGTCATCACCTGTATTTCAACTCCCTCTGTACTTCTGAAGCCCTGGAAACCTCATTTGAGGTTGCCTCGAGTTGTGTGCGCAGTCCGGGCGCGTAGCCGGAAAAGTTTAAATATGAAATTTGTGAGAAAAATTGTTTTCTGAAAATAATTAAAGAATTTAAAAGTGTTACATGTTTTGAAGACTGTGCTGTCGGGCTCGTATTTTGGTTCCGATGCCCGGCACAAGTCTTAAATATGATTTAAGCAATTGCTGTAAAGTTTGGTAAGATTTGGACGTCATTTGACGTGTTTTGAGCTTGAAGCAGTAAACTTGATGTTTTATGAAAATAGGAAGGAAATCCTCGGTCTTGAGGCCTAATTTGATGCTTATGATGTTGTTTGGGCGATTTGATCGCACGGATGAGTCCGTAGGATGTTATTGAGTTAGTGTGTATGCTTGGTTGTAGCCCCGAGGGCTCGGGTGAGTTTTGAGTAGGTCCCGGGAGGCCTTAGGCTTAAAGTAGCAGCTGTTGCAGTGTTGCAGGCCCCAGCGCGGCCGCAGTCATTCCCGCGCGGTCCGCGCTGGAAGCCACGCGGCCGCGGTGCAGTCCGCGCGGTCCGCGTGGCCAGTTTCAGAGGGGTCCTCAGCCTTGGTTTGACCAGCTCGGCCGCGCACCAAGTTCGTGCGGTCCGCGCTGGGAGATTCAGAGAAGACCCCAGGTGCAAGACACCAGCGCGGCCGCGCACCAAAATCGTGCGGTCCGCGCTGGGTAGGTTCCGAGAGTTGTTTTCCCTCCCTTCCTCGGCGCGGCCGCGGGGCATTTTTGCGCGGACCGCGCCAGTCCTCCAGCAAAGTATATAAATCTGGGATTTTCAGTCATTTTACACTTTTTCAAAACCCAAAACATAAGAGGCGATTTTCCAAACGATTCTTCTTCTTCAAAATGATTGGTAAGTGTTTTCTAACTGATTTTCTTTACTCCTTAACATCCTTAAACATAATTTCAACTTCAAAACAAAGATTTTAATGGGGAACTTGGGAATTTAGGGTAGAACCTAGGTTTTTCTAAAATTGGGGGTTTTGGACCTCAATTCGGGGTCCGATTCCAAAATAACTTTCATATTTGAGTTCTTGGGGGAATGGGTAAACGGGTTTTGGTTCGAATCTCGGGTTTTGACCATGTGAGCCCGGGGGCATTTTTGACCTTTTGGGGTAAATTGATGAAAAAGCTATAATTAGTCATTGGGTTGGATTTGTTTAGCATATATTGATATCATGAAGTCCTTATTGCATAGATTTGGTCGAGTTGGAGCCGAATTCGAGAGGGAAAGCAATTGTGGAGGATTGTATTGGCCGCAGAAGTTGAGGTAAGTGTTTGGTTTAACCCTAGCTTGAGGGAATAGGAGTCGAGTCTTGTTTGCTAATTGCTAAATGATCGAGTACGGTGTATAGGCATGGTGACGAGTTCCTATACATTGGGGTCTAGCATGACCGTGAGTCCTTATATGTGAGTTGTTTGGATATTGTTATGCCTCCATGTCATTGATGGCTTCTATACGTGGTAATCATATTGGGAATGATACTGTGATTGTAGAACTTCGTGGAGCATTGGCTCAG